>NC_141139.1:43756706-44011857 GCF_053477565.2 Lygodium microphyllum | reverse complement strand
AATTCCAAATAACAGTCACCCACTTGTATAACATCATCTTCAGAATCTATCCAACATCTTTATACTCTACGAAATTCATGTATTTGCTCATGCGAATCCAAAATCACTAGTTGTTTAAAATCTTTGATCATGCATTCATCTAGGACACCTCTAAGTTTCATCTCTAACTTGTAGCATGTAAGATAACCTTTAGCATCATAACCATCAGATACACACCTTTTCTCATATACTACATCTAGTGCATCTTCCACTGCTTCATCGCTTGCAATCCGAGTTCCGGCCTTCACGTTGGGTTCACCAGATGTGAGTCGGATCGAGAATTCTCGTCTCACAATTTGATTTGCCAGAAGAGGCAAATCGAATTGTGATCTTGAGTAAATAGAGGCCAATGCCAGAAAAGGCATCGGCCTCTGTTTACTCAAGATCACAAGCACAAAAGAAAGCAAACACTCAAAGAACTCAAAATGATTTGATTTATTGATTCACAAAAGTTGTTTACACAAACTCAAACTCGTCCGGCTACTCAATGCTCAGAACAAATTCTTAGCACATCACAGATATATGATCGCACTCCATGATACTCACTCCAACTCTGTGTCCAAGTTCATATCTCTCAATCAAAAGAAGAAGACCAGTTCTAGACTATGTAGTGTAGTTTATTCTCAATTGAAGGTTGGAACAATGAATCCTACTAGAAGATGCTTAGGTGTATTCAAAACCACACGTATACATAATGTCAAAGCAATGTAATGGACAAGAAGTAGAAGCCTATACCAAGCATCAAAATTTTATCATCGACTGCAATAATGGAGAAGGAGAAGTTACTGCCTTTATTTCAATGTTACAGACACTGCGAGATTCTTTGGTCATAAGCAATCGGTTGAAGCAGCACACTTGAGCGACATCTCATGGCAACAATACACTTTCTCTTTGATCACGTTGTAAGAGCTCCTCCTGTGCAGAAAAAACAATCCAACAACTCCCCTTGATTATGGCGGACTCTCCAGAATCATTTGGGCTTGCAAAGCAAGCTAACTCTCCAGCAACAATAAATATAGGATCTCTTCAATATCATGAAAGACTCCAGCATGACAGCCTTTCATATGTATGTTGACCATCTCTAAATATATTCGACGCTAGCTAGTTCAAGATCACATACAAGCCATGCTGATTATCTTCTCATGATCCATCGCAGGAGACAAAGAAAAAGATAACATGACAGCCATTGACGTCTATCGGGAGATGCCATATGGTCTAGTACCATTTTGGAGAAGCAAACTCCCTCCCAAGATGCACAATCAGTAGGGCAGTATTGGCAACATTGATCCATATGGCTTCCAAAATAACTCGGCCAATGATGATGACTACTCTCCTGAATTACGCTTGCTATTGTGGTCGATTCCTCCCATAATCAATTCCTTCTAGAAAGCAAATAGATCTCCCAACGTACCTACCATTGTAATCCCCCCAAAAACTAACTTTCTCCATAATTGCCATGCTGCTCACCTATCAACTCCATGATCCTCAATTTCACTGCAATTTTCTCCACACCCGACATTAACTTTATACGTCTCCTCCACAAAATCAATCTTCTAGTGAAGGATGCAAAACATCAATGTCGGAGGGAAAGCCTCTGCTCTCCAAGAAACCAATGATCTAACACCACATGAGGGCTGAGAGAAAGAGAAGGTGAATCATGGATGCACCCCCCCCCCCTTCAACCACTTTTTTCCTTCCCCAGAAAATTGCTTATACAGTGCTATTAAAAAGGCATAATGCCAAAGCGTCTACCAAGTTTGGCATCTTTTGCTCTAACTTCAAGTGCAAGTCTTTCTAAAGATCTTTGAAATTAATATGAAGCATCAAATAACTGCAAATTTCAACCGAAAGAGGCGGTTGTTGCTATGACAAAGGAACTGCACCACGCAAGCTACATACACCAAGAAGATTGGTGAATGCAACAGAATCTGGCTTCACACCATAGTATTTCATCTCATCAAAATACTTCATGGCCATGTCACCCTCATTATTATCACCATATGTCTTGATCATTGTAGTCGAAGGCACAACACCTTAGGCTTGCAGCATGCCAAACACCTCCCTTCCTTCTACAATAGAACCATATTTGCCATACATATCCACAAGTGTGTTGGCCACAAAAAGCTCACTTTCCAAACCCCGTTTGATTGGTTTATCATGCAAAATATGGCATGTCTCTAAATCTTTTGTAACACCAACACCTTTTAAGCACAAAAGAAAAGTGACAAAATCAGGACACTCCAAAGCGGCTTTGTAGTGGTGGATGCATAGCATCACAACAATGTGTTCTATAGACAAACGACTCTTTCGTTTGATCACCAGCTTGCATTGAGAGCAAGGATACAGGATACTCCTTGCAATCTTGGACATCACGACCATTATCATTTTCCATTTTATCTACATTACGACAAACAATAGGTTTTTATTCTCATTCTCTTTTCCTTTTTTTATTTGCCTCCCTTCCTTCTTCTTTGCTTCTCTCCCCCCCTCTATTTCTATAAATGTTTATTTATCTCCCCCATCTTCCCTCCCCACTCTCACTTCTTCTCTCTTTACCTTTCCATTCGCACTTGATGCATCTCGCTAAAATCAAAATCAAAGATAAAAAATAAAAAACTCATAAAACAAGGCATTGAAAGACTTTCTCTCCCCACCCCTCTTCATGCCTCTCTTCCCCTCTACCTTTCTCTTTCTATAATTTTGTTCTCTCTAATTCTCTCGTTGTTTTCGTTTTTCTCTCTCTTTCTTTCTCTCTATTTATTGTTTTTTTATCTCTCTTTTTCTACCTCTTTTTGTCTCTTTTTTTCTCCAATTCTCTTTCTAGATCTCTTTTTTTTCCCCATTATCCTTCTTCTCTTTACTTTAGCCTTTTATCTACCTTTCCCTTCACTCTCAATTTCATGTTCTCTCCCCCCTCTCTTTCTTTCTCCCTTTCTCTTTCTTTGTTGCCCCTCTCTTTGTTTCTCTCTGTCCCCTCATTGTTTTCTCACTCATTCTCCTCTCTCTCTTTTTTTTTCCACTATCCTTCTTCACTTTACTTCATCCTTTTATTCACCTCTCCCTTCCCTCTCCATTTCCTATTCTCTCCCCCATCTTTTTCTTTCTCTCTTTCTCTTTCTTTGTTGCCCCTCTCTTTGTTTCTCCTTTCTCCCTCGCTTTCTCTCTCTTTTTTTCTCCACTATCCTTCTTCTCTTTACTTCACCCTTTTATCCACCTCTCTCTTCACTCTTCATTTCATATTCTCTCCCCCTTCTCTTTCTTTCTCTCTTTCTCTTTCTTTGTTGCCCCTCTCTTTGTTTCTCTCGATCCCCTAGTTGCTTTCTCACTCATTCTCTTCTCTCCCTCCCTTTCTCTCTCTCTCTCTCTTTGTCTCTCTTTGTTATCTATTCTCTCTCTCTCTCTCTCTCTCTCTCTCTCGTTTTAGAGTGAAAGAGTACACAAAATTTGGGATAAAACTAGAGCTTTCAGAGGGAAGGAAAAAATGCCCAAAATAGGCATATATTTGTCCAAAAGAGATACAAATTTACAAGGAAACTCTCGAGTCAAAAATGTATCTTTGGGTAAAAATTAATCTTAAAATATGATGTATACATCAACTTATATCGTATTTTAACTTTTTCCATTTTAAGAAGTGAGAATGAGAATTATTCTAATATATTTTAATGTTGAAAAGTCATGAGGGTATTAAAGCATCGTATGTCAATGATTGGGTCCATTTTTGGAATAAATAGAATTGTACTTTTTTAGTTGTGAGGATTTTGATAAAAAGTGACCTTATCCTATAATTTGGAGATAAAATAATGATTAAATTCTATTCAAAATACAAATACAAGATTTGCTTGATTGTAAAAGATATCTTATTATAACATTATTTTGGAATCTCTTTTTGGAGAGAGAGGTGATAGAAACCCCTTAAGGGGCAAAAAAGAGAGTTTATATTTTCCCTAATGGGTAGTCCAACGATATAGCAAAGATTAAAAGTATGGCCACATGGTAGTGGACAAGTTTGCACCAAATCCTATTTGACTTCAATGATTACCTGTTTGACTCACTAATGCAAGAGTAAGACATAGACATCTCCTAGGAGATGAGTGACTCCGAGGACTATCGGTCAATTCAAGACAATAAAGTTTCTGAATTAGACTTGTTAGTGGACTATGACACTAATGGCTACACCATTGAGCAAATATACATGGAGCCAAAATCCTCACAATCTCAGAGTTTGCATATTGATTTTGGCTTGTCAAAGTCATGTCTCAATTGGATTGGCTTGAGTATCTCAAAGTTCTTGATGATCACCAATGAACTAGGCATCAAATTGATGATCTATGTCTTGACCTAGAGGTATTCTGAGCCACCAATGACCAAGAAAAGGTCCAAGAGGACATTATGAAAAGCACTGACTCTGATATAGAATAAGATTTCAATTCTAACCCAAAAACCATCTCAATTTCTAAAGCCCAAAACTAAATTTCCAATCCATCTGAGGAGAAAACAAACATGACACATGTAGTGTTGAGTCAAAATCTTGGAGCCAAAAGAAACCATGTGGTCTACCACCACACTTCATGAAGTTTAAGAAAAGCAATGTTACATTCAATGAACCCATTGAGGGACCATCAAAGGTTAAAGAGGTGAATATCATTGAGTGAAGGGAATCTCCTAAGCTTGTATATATTTCTAAGGACCTCAATGAAGATGATGAAGCATGACTTGTAGGTTAGTTAAGGAATATCGAGACATATTTACGTGGAACTACTTTGACCTTAAGGGTGTACCACTGCAAGTCCTTACATACACAATTCCAATCAAACCTAATGCAAAGCCCATGAAGTAGCAACCCTACCCCATGAATCCTTGCTATGCCCATTATGTCTGGGAAGAGATTGAGAAGTTATAAAAATCAGGATTCATCTATGAAATTGAACAAATTGATTGGCTATCACTAATTGTTATGATCCTCAAGAATAATGGAAAATTCCGAGTATGCATCAATTACAAGAAACTGAATGTTGCAACCTTGAGAGACCATTATCCTCTACCCTATGCAGATCCTATGATTGAGCGAGTGGCAGGAAAGGAAACTTACAACTTCTTAGACAGATTTTCAAGGTATAATCAATTAGAAGTGCACTCACATGAAAGACCAAAAACTACATTTGCCATTGAGTGGGGAGTCTTTGCATACATTGTCATACCATTTGGGCTAACTAATGCACCTGCAACTTTCCAAAGGCTCATGTGCATTATCTTTAAGGACATGCTTAGGAAGTGGCTCAAGGTATTTGTAGATGATCTATGCATCCATTCTAGTTGGGAGGAGCACTTTGAGAAACTCCAACTTGTCTTCGAGAAATGTCAATAGTATCACTTGTCCTTGAATCCTCTAAAGTGCCAATTTTAGGTAAAGCATGGCATCATCTTAGGTCATGTTGTATCCAAAAATGGAATTGCCATTGACATAGCCAAGATCGTAGTTATTATGAATCTCTCTCCACCCACCAACCTGAAGGGGATATAGTGTTTTCTTGGCCACATTGGATACCACATTGCTTTGTGCTTAATTATGTAACAGTTTCTCGACCATTTTATAAGTTACTAGTTACATGGGCATGGAATAAGGAATACCAAGTCTCTTACAAGCATTAAAACATGCTCTAATTATTGTACCCATTTTAAGAGCCCTAGATTGGACAAGTATATTTGTTTTGTAGATGGACACTTCTAAGATTGCAATTGGAGCTGTGTTATGCCAGCTTAGTAAACATAACATGGATTTTTCACTGAGTTTTGTGAGTCGGTAACTCACTAAGACCAAAATGAATTATTCAACCATAAAACATGAAGGCTTAGCAATGCTTTACACTATAAAGGGATTTTGGAATTATCTTATTGTTATGCCTTTCACTTTCTTGGCCATCCATAGATCGGCCCATATTACCCTTAGGAAAATGGCGAAGCAAAGATGACAAACAAAGTTCTTATTAGCATCTCGATAAAAACCATCTTAGCATCACACTCAGACTGGGATCACAAACTCATGGTAGCTCTTTGGGCCTATCGCATAGCTTATAAGATTATTACATGCCAAACTCTAGTTCACCTTAACTATGGCAATGATGCTATCATATCAATCGAATTTTTTACCCCTAGTCTAGAAATCGCTATCCAAGAATGGTGGAAAGGCACTAAAACATGGCAACATCAGCTCGAAGAGATGGAGTATTTAACAAAAACTCAATCTACTCATGCCCTATTTGCAGAGAGAAAGCTTGATGTAAGGCTTAATTTGACAAGCACATAAAAAAAAATCCTTTAATCAAGGGAATTTTGTTTTACTCTATTCAATTAAAGGTTATAAGTAAAAATTGAAATTAAGAGGTCTCAAACCATTTCGTGTTTGTGTCATCACTAGAATAGGGAATGTTGAGCTAGAAACTTTGGATAGATAATCCATTGCCATTTCAATAGCAATAGGATTAAGAAATACTATCCACTTGTGCACCCCTCACACAAAACACACATGGTGATCTAGATAGCCCCTCGCAACAAATAGAACAAACTTTCTATGAGGAGTTTGAGCAACAGCAACATTGCCCTTCCTTACCATCGTCTCGAACTCCCCCCCCCCCACTATCCATGTCAGAGTTGTTATTATTAGCAGTATCGAAATGGATGACAAACATATTATCCGGGTTGCATAACTTCATCTTCATCTGACTGCAGCTAGAACCCTTACGGTTGATTCAAAGATAGATGAGGGCTATGATTACAACATTCTACTAGAGCAATTTAGGGTAAGATTATTTACAAACCATCAATGCAAATTTGAGACCATATGGGGGATTTCCTTATTTCTTGCTAGGCAAGTGCAAATTGATGATCACTAATGAGATTGAGAGCATCCTGCTCCTCTTCTACATTCTTCTAATCACCAAGGGCATTGGCATCAAAATCCTCTTAGGTTGTACATTTACGTTCATCGCACATTGTAATGTTAACTATGTTGATAAATGTATCCACCTCTGATTTGAAGACACTTGTGTGATAATGACTTTTTTCTCCAAGGAAGCACTGCATAGACCATCCATATCCCGTAACCCAATATGCCCCTTGTGACAATAATACTTGTGAACAAGCTCTAGAAAGATCACGGCCACCAGAAACCCCTAGTCATAGTGGTAGTGGAGGCCAAAAGCCTATCCACATGATCCTAAGTATTTCACACCCTAGAGGCCCAAGCAAAGGCAATTCCACTGATGATAATGACCATGCTACAACCTGCACATCACACATCATTGGGTTCCTAAAACCTTGCTATAAGTACAAGGCTATTATGTAGGTTGTCATATATGCTTCAGTTGCCTAAACTACCCACATGCACCCCCAATGCAACAACTCTTACAGTATCCACAACCTGATCTAGGTTGGTCATGTCTATTAAATCGTCCACTCCAATTCAAATCAAATCCTTGTACCCCACTCCTACCAAGAAGGAGGGTTCCGTCTTAGTCTCTTCTCTCCCTCACCTTCCTCCATCCTCACAATCTCCCCCATAAGGACCTGACCCATCACTCTCTAGTGTTTTCAGAACTTGCCCCTCCTATGAGCTTGCAAAATGACCCACTACTTTCAGTAGAGGACATCCTTCTCAAAATATATACATATGCCCCATATAGGATAAGTCGGTTTTGACCTCCTCCACCAACGAACATCAAGAGACTACAATTATGTTGCTTACTCTACAAAATGGTTGAGGACTTTGTTGATACTTGTTAAGAAGCCGATTGTAGGTTGCTTTCTATAAATGGACTCAACATTCAATACATTTCCCAAAATTTTGCACTCATGGGCTTAGGATTAGCTGACCCTACATGCTTTTGCTTACATCTCAGTGGTGGCAACCTACATGGGAAGAATAGGTTGCTACATGGGAAGAACACGAGCACCTCTTCTAGAAAAATCTTATAGTTTTGGATCAATTAACATAGGATATCACCCACAAAAGTAGTTAGAAATGTGTAGAATAATTCCTTTCTATGTGAAAAATATGATCCTTAAGGACTCTTGCACTATTGAAAACTTACACCAAATATGCAACTCTACCACTTGCTTTCTAAATAGCTGGTATACAGTTCACCCCATAAAGCTGTGACTCTACTACAAACTCGTCACCACAATTGAGCACCAAAAGATCATCAGCATATTAAAATATGACCTGATACATTGTGAGACCATGTCCCTATGTGTAATTATCGAGTTTCATGCATTGACTCAACCAAAATAGCTACTTTACCACCCGCTTCAATGGCAAGTTGCTGACCAAGAAAGAGCTCCACATTGCAAGCCATTTCAATGGACCATCGCTCTTGGATGACCTCATGTTATAAGATTCAAGATACACGCTCGAATTTTTTATACACTTAAAATATATATGGTGAATATTATGCTGGCATAGAGAGAGAAAAAATGAGAGAAAAGCAAGATGCAAAGAGAGAGAGAGAGAGAGAGAGAGAGAGATAGAGAAATTGACAACACACTAGGGGCTAGAAGATGGGCCAGTCCCCCCCTTGTGGAGTTATATTATTGACAAGGAGCAAGCCCCTCTCTTACACATATACCAGTTCTTACTTGTAGATCTTGGAGATAAGATCACGGTTCCTTGCACAGTATACAACCGGCTAACACTTACACAACTTGGAAGTTGGCACCTTTTGATCCTTCTTGAGTCTCCTCTCCTACACAATATATGTAGGGCTCTCCTCTTGGCGCTTGATTTCAGCAAAGCTTCCGCAACACTTGCACCTTCTCTTCTCCTCTTGGAATTTGATTTCAATAGAGCTTCTGTAGCACTTGCATATTCTCTTCTCCTCTTGGAACTTGATTTCAACAGAGCTTTCGCAATAATTGATTTTGCAGAGCTTCTGCAGCACTTGATTTCAGCAGAGCTTCCACAACACTTGTACCTTCTTTTCTCCTCTTGGATGCATGCAAAGTGATGCTTCCTTCGCCTCTCTCACACCCAAGGAGAGCCTCCTCTTTTATAGGATTTCAAGAGCTTCTCTTCTTGGAGAGAAACTTGAGTTGATCTTCATGCAAGATGTGGCTATTCCAGGACCCACTCTTGCAACACCAATTTCGAGATATCTCTATGTGTGCTGCTTAGATGAAAAAATTTCCAACACAAAATTTTTAGATCTCGTTGTTTCCAATAACCCAAGTGGACCATTTTTAGAGATCGTATTTTTATTGCAAGGTATTTCAAAAATGGATTCACCATGTCTTTTTGTTTTAAAAAAATAGCTTTTTAAACTGTACTCTTAACTTGTGGTCCATGCAACCACCTTAAGGAGAGTTCATTAAATTGCCTTGGGCCTCAACCTTAAGACTGACTTCCACACAAAAGCTTGTGTCATTTTAGACCTTAGAAAGAAAAAATCACTTATCTCCTCACTTCCAAAGAATCACATCTCTCGTCTTTCTTAGTGAGGGAATTACCTCTCTCATCTTTCTTCATGAAAGAAAAGACCTTAAACCTTGACTTGTAAGGCAAAGGATGACCCTAAATGAATGCAATGCTCATTACACACAAGTAAACGTTCCCAAGTGTCCCTGGATGCATACATAAATACATATACACAATGCTAATGCACTTCCTCTTCTTAGAACTTAATCCATCTTCATTTATGTGTAACTCCTTGGTTCTTGTGTACACTCTTACTGTCACTAAATTGATTGCTTATTATACGGTCTCTATTTAATAAATTTATGTCAATAAATTAATGACTCAATTTTCTTTAAGTGTTGATGATGATCTAGCATGGCCATGAGACCATTTGGAGACTAGTATTCCAAGTGTATCACTTAATGTGGTGATCAAAGTACTGTGACAGGGATATCTGGTACATGCAGTACAAGTTATGAACGGGAGTGTAAGAGTGTACACAAGAACCAAGGAGTTATACATGAATGAAGATGGATTGAGTTCTAAGAAGAGGAAGTGCATTAGCATTGTGTTATGTATTTATGTGTGCATCTAGGGATGCCTGGGAATGTTTTACTTGTGTGTAATGAGCATTACATTCATTTGGGGTCATCCTCTCCCCTACAAGTGAAGGTTTAAGGTCTTTTCTTTCATTAAGAAAGAAGAGAGAGAGAATTCTCTCACTAAGAAAGACGAGAGACGTGATCCTTTGGAAGTGAGGAGAGAAGTGATTTTCTATTTCTAAGGTCTAAAATGACACAAGATTTTGTGTGGAATTCAATCTTAAGGTTGAGGCCCAAGGCAATCTAATGAACTCTCATTATCTATGACTCAAAGTGGTTGCATGGACCACAAGTTAAGAGTACAGTTTAAAAAGGGTTTTTTTTTTGAAAATCCATTTTTAAAATATATCGCAATAGAAAAATGATCTCTAAAAAATGGGCCACTAGGGTTATCGGAAACAATGAGATCTACAACTTTTGTGTTGGACGTTTTTTCATCCAAACAATGCACAAAGAGATATCTCGAAATTAGTGCTCTAGAGTGGAACAACCACATCTTGCATGAAGAACAACTCAACTCTCTCTCCAAGAAGAGAAGCCCTTGAAAGCCTATAAAAGAGGAGGCTCTCTTTGGGTGTGAGAGAGGGGTGAAGGAAGTATCACTTTGTATGTATCCAAGAGGAGAAGAGATTGTGCAAGTGCTATGGAAGCCCTGCTGAAATCAAGTGCTGCGGAAGCCCTACTAAAATCAAGTTCCAAGAGGAGAACAGAAGGTGCAAGTGCTACGGAAGCCCTGCTGAAATCAAGTTACCCCTATTGAAATCAAGTTCCAAGAGGAGAAGAGAAGGTGCAAGTGCTGCGGAAGCTCTACTGAAATCAAGTGCCAACAAGAGGAGAGCCCTACACATATTGTGTAGGAGAGAAGGAGACTCAAGAAGGATCAAAAGGTGCCAACTTCCAAGTTGTGCAAGTGTTAGCCGGTTGTATACCGTGCAAGGAATCGTGAACTTGTTTCTAAGATCTACAAGTAAGAACTGGCTTATGTATAACGGAGGAGCTTGCTCCTTGTCAATAATATAACTCCACAAGGGGGGCGGACTGGCCCATCTTCCAATCCCTAGTGTGTTTCCAATTTCTCTACCTCTCTCTCTACATCTTTCTTTTCTCTCATCTATTCTTCCTCTGTGCCAACATAATATTTACCATATATATTTTAAGTATATAAGAAAGTTGAGCGTTTATCTCAGATTTTATAACAGTGGTATCAGAGTAGGTCTCTTTGCTTTTCTCAAAGTAAAGGCAATCCTTGCAA
The DNA here is from genome assembly GCF_053477565.2 of Lygodium microphyllum. Lineage (NCBI taxonomy): Eukaryota > Viridiplantae > Streptophyta > Polypodiopsida > Schizaeales > Lygodiaceae > Lygodium > Lygodium microphyllum. The sequence continues at coordinate 44,000,519 of NC_141139.1, read as the reverse complement.
GAAGAAGGTAAAGATGGCAACTGATGAAGCACCTACAAGTGAGCAATTACATGCTCAATTGACAAAGTATCATAGCTTGTTGGAGATTCCCGAAGTACGTCAATTGATTGACAGCTTAAGGGCAAGGGAAGAAGCTACTTATGAAGGACCAAATCTTGCAAAGGTTGGTGATAGTGGAGGAAACACCATTGCACCAATTGATGGTGAAGATGCAAAGCATCCAATTGCTGAGAAGCTTCCTAGAAGGAAGAAGGATTCTCGGGTCAGAAGAGTAAAAAGACCTCAGCTAGAGTGAGTCATCTCCCTCAACAACCACCTACTCCCATGATTACTTAAGTTCCTCCTCCTCCTCATCATCTTCTAGTTTCTACTCTCTTGGTTCTAAGTCTCGTGCAATCCACAAACAGACAAAGAGGGACCATAAGAGGAGCAAGCTTAAGAAGACTAAGACGTTCAAGTCTGGCGATAAGGACAAAAAGTTTGACTTTTGTAAGAGAGATCCTGCTAAGGCGTTAGCCTTTGTCAGGAATTTTGAAGTTGCTTTTTCTGATGGTAATTTCTCAGAAAAGTCCAAGCTAAGGCATGTAGGCATGCACTTGAAAGACACCGCTAGCAATTGGTGGTTGACTCTCATTTTGGAGGGAAGGAAGCCTACGACTTGGGAAAAGTTCAAGAAGAAGTTTTATGCTGAGTTCTTGCCTCCTGATTTTGAGAATGATGTCAAGAAGGAGTGGGATTGGCTAGGCCAGAAAGAGCATGAAAAGGTCACTAGTTATGTGGACAAGTTTTGGTCTACTCTTCTCAAGGTTACTCCTTTCATGGAGATCAGTGATGAAGAGAAGAAAAGGAAGTTTGAAGCTGGCCTACTCCCTCATTTACACAGAACCATGAAGGTGTATCCACATGAAACCTTATCTCGCATGATGGAGTCTGCCATCATAGCTTAAAGTTTGCATACACCTGGTACATCTCGAAAGTTGGAGATGAGTTCTTATAGAGCTAGACAAGAGCAGCTCTATGATCAACCAAAAGACAGGACTAATCAAAGAAGACCTATCTTTACCCATGACCAATATTCAAATTCAGAGGGTAACAAGAAGAAGCACAAGTAAATCTCACCCTCTGAGATACAAAAGTACAAATAGGAAGGAAGGTGCTTTCTTTGTGGTGAGTTAGGGCATATGAAGCCTAATTGTCCTCACAAAAGGAAGGAAGCAAATGTGGTTAAAGATCCTCCTCCACCATCCTCAAATTCTGTTCCGGATGTGCAAGCTAACACTCATTCAAATGAGAAGAAAATACAAGTCTTAAAGGGTTGGGGAAAACTCAACAATCAATGAGTTTTGATACTCTTTGATTCAGGGTCCATAGATAATTTTGTGTCAGTAGATACTATTGAAAGGCTACAAATTCCACCAAATCCATTGGGAACACCAATTGGATCAGGTTCGGCATTTGAAGGACTTACAACCAATTCTACTCCTATTCAAGGGAAGTTGAATCTTAGAATTGGGGATTTCTGCGACCAAGAATCTTTTCTACTTGCACCCATAGGTAACTGTGATGTTATCTTAGGCATGCCTTGGCATTACAAGATTAGACCTCTTCCCGATTTTGTTAAGAAGACCCTTGCATTTCAATTCAAGAGTCAGAACATAGTATGCATTGCTGATGCTGGAGATTGGCCTGTGCCAATGGTTAGTCATGTTAGCATTTCTAAATCAATGAAGAAAGCTATTTCTGCGTACATGATTTTTGTAAGAGAGTCAAAAGAAACTAATGATTCAAGGGCACTTGGTGCCTCTAATGAACACATAATACCAACTAATGCTTCTAAGTCTCAGACTTTAAAAGAACCCCTCTCTTTAATTGATCAAGCTAGACATGATTTTTTTTAAAAATATGAAGATTATTTTAGTGATTCACTCCCAAGAGAGTTACCTCCCAAGCGCCCGAAAGATCACACAATTGATCTTATCCTAGGCAGTTCACCACCTAACCAACCGCCTTACTGAGTAAGTGCAAGTCAGCAACGAGGAGATCCTAACACAAGTAAACGAATTGTTGGAAAAAGGGTTAGTTCAACCTAGCTCTTCTCCATACTGCTCTCTAGTCTTACTTGTTCAAAAGAAAGATGGTTCTTTTCGTATGTGCATAGACTACAGATCTTTGAACAAGATCACAATCAAGAATCGTTTTCCTATCCCAAGGATAGATGATATCTTGGATAAGTTGCAAGGGGCTAGTATCTTTAGTTGCATTGATATCAAGAGCGGCTATCACCAAATATGGAAAGCACCTGAAGATGTTCATAAGACAGCTTTTTATACGACATTTGGACTATATGAGTTCTTAGTCATGCCATTTGGTTTGACTAATGCACCCGCCACATTCAATCGAATGATGGAGAGAATTTTCAAACCTCAGTCAAAGTTCATAGGTGTCTTCTTTGATGACATTCTAATATTTTCACGATCTGAAGAAGATCATAGAAAACATATATCTATTGTTTTTTAAGAGCTTCGCAAGGATAGACTACAGGTCAATGCTAAGAAGAGTGAAATTTTTCTTTCAGAAATTCATTACTTAGGCCATATTGTTTCTCACAATTTGGTGAGAGTGGATCGTAATAAGATTTGAGCCATTGTTGAATGGCCTATACCTACTTCTGTACATGAAGTTAGAAGTTTCTTGGGCCTATGTTTATACTATAGGAGGTTCATACGAGGTTTTGCGTATGTTGCATATCCTCTACATGACCTTGCTAAGAAGCGAAATCCTTTTTTCTTGGGATCAAGGCAACTACAAGCCTTTGAAAGAATTAAGTTTCTTGTGACTCAAGAACCAGTTCTCATAGTTCCAGATCTTCAAAAACCTTTTGAATTTCACTATGATGCTTCTAGGGATTGCATTGGAGCTGTGCTTAACCAAGAGCATCATGTAGTAGCATTTGAGAGCCGACACCTCAAGGACCATGAGCTACATGCTCCAGTATATGAGAAAGAGCTTATGGCGGTGGTACATGCTCTTCAAGTATGGAAACACTATTTACTTGGTGCAGATTTTGTTATTAAAATAGATCACCAAAGTCTAAGATACTTCCTCACTCAGAAGAAGCTCTCAGAGAAAGAGATGCATTGGTCAAGTTTCTTATCTATGTTTCATATTCAAATCCTTCACACATTTGGAACTAAGAATGTGGTAGCAGATGCTCTATCACAGCGACCTCGAGTGAATGCAATCACAACTGTTTACTATAACGAGTTCATGGATTTACCCAAAAAATATGTAACTGATTCCAACTTCTCAACCATTTGGGATCAGCTTAACTCAGGTCAGTCGATTACACCTTACTCAATTTGAGATGGTTATTTGTATCATCATCAAGCAATTTGTGTAGCATTACCATTGTGACACAAGGTAATGGATGAAGCACATGCATCTCCATATGCTAGACATAGGGATATTCTACCCACTACTCAAGCATTGGAAATATATTTCTTTTGGCCCACTCTTAGAGTAGACATTGAAAGATATGTCCACGATTGCAAGATATGCCAAAAAGTAAAGTATGACAGGCATAAACCACCTGGTCTACTAAAGCCATTACCTATTCCCAATGAGCCTTGGGAAAGTATAGCCATGGACTTTATCATGGAGCTTCCTCACACACAAGCAGGCAATGATGCAATCTCGACTATCATTGATAGATTTAGTAAGCAAGCTCAATTTATACCTGTGCGAAAGACAATCAAAGCCGATCATATAGCTAAGCTATTCATTGCTCATATTTTCAAGCATCATGGCATGCCTAAGTCCATTATAAGTGATCGAGATCCCCGCATGACCAGCCTCTTTTGGCAAGCTCTATTCGAGAACCTCGGGACAAAGTTAAAGTTTTCATCCTCTTATCATCCTCAAATGGATGGGCAGAGTGAAAGTGCTAATTCTATTGTTTTGGACCTTTTGAAATCCTATGTCTCTGATAATCAAAGAGAATGGAAAGAGTGTTTGCCTTTAGTAGAGTTTGCATACAATAATACGGTGCACTCTAGTACTAGTAAGGCACCCTTTGAGATCATCTATGGTAAGCCTCATTTACCACCCATTCTTCTTACAAAGGATAAGATCTTCGCATCAGATGAGTTTGTTAGAGACATTGATACAACTTTCACTCAAGTAAAAGCTGCTATCCAAAGGTCACAAGAGAAGCATAAACGCGAAGCATTGTCATAAGTCAGATCTCAAGTTGGGACAGCATGTTCTTCTTAAGTTTGAGAAGACTCACTTAAAGAAGAATAAAGGTCAAAAGGGTAAAGTGATATAGCTTTCTAATATGGCCCTTTCAAGATCACAGATAAGAGAAACGATGTGACTTTTTGTTTGGATCTACCACGTCATTGGAACATTCATAATGCTATCCATATAAGTTTGCTACTATGTCCCTATATTGGAGAACCTCCAATGGAACCAATCAAGGAAGATTTACCTGGCATAGAAGAAACCGAAGAGTTTCTTCTGCCTGAAAGAATTTTACACCATCAGGACAATACTCTGTCAAGAAAGAACACAATATTAGTGAGTTTGGGAATCTCCCAATTTCCATTTTTTGAATACTAAAAATGTGGCACGCGGATTACATGGTCGTAAGTTTCTCAAAACCATATGATGTGACCTATCATTGAAAAACGCTTGAAAATTTGAATCTATTGAGCTATAGAGTGCTTGATTTGGAGTTATAGTATTCAAGTTATGACAAATCCAAGGATATGACCACGTGTCCCAAAGTTATTGTGCTTTAGGGTTTTAAGTTATTATCAGGGATTGAAATCTAGGTTTTCCCTATTGTTGTGCATAATTCACAAAGCTTTTCATCTTGATCAATCAGAAGTGTCTCTCTCTCCCCTCTTTCCTAGCTCACTATGCCAATCTAGACACGCGTCCTTTCATGAGTGTCACCATGGCTTTATTCCCGTGTATATGGTAACTATCTCAAAATAATATGCTACTCAAGGGCTAATCCCATCATGGGAGGGGATACTCCTTGATAGCATTATAATGAAAGCCTTGATGTCAGCGTCATGACTAATGGAAGCTTTGTTGAGGAAAAGCACCGAGTGTGACCAACAAGCATATTATAAGGCATGGGAGAAGAGCCGAAGGTGGCGGGAAAGGATGAAGTTACTGAGACGCAAAAGCGGGGAGAAACGAGACGACACACAATGAAGATGAAGCTGTTGCGACGAAAGAGCTCAATGAAGCCTGCAGAGGTCGATGGCAGGAGGAAGGAAGGAGGGTGATGAGAAGAAAGCCATGTTGAAGTTGACGACGAAGCTCTGTATATGAAAGGGACGAATGTAGCAGAAGAGGAGGAGGCGACAACGAAGCGGAAGGAATCAATGATCACGGGAGAATCAAGTCGAAGAAGAAGACCACTTGCAAGCAATTAAGCGTGTACTTGCACGCAGGCAGAGACTGCAAGAATGCTGTAGTTTCGGGCAGGCGGCCGGCAGAGAGAGATCAGAGAGAGATGGAAGCAAAGATCAACGCCTTTGGGTATTGGGGTTTTGAAAAAATTTGGGGGTGTGGCAAGTGGGGCTACAGGCGATGCTGTCTCAACCTGATCTCAACGGGCCGTCGAGGAGGATAGAGACACTGAATTTACCAAAAGCCGCTTGCCACACGATTTGACCCATCATCGCACGCCGTTTAAAAAAGATTCATTGCTATCTCATCAATAACGTATGCTTATGGGACCATAGGTAGACACACCTCTCTCTCTCTCCCCCTTGGCCTTGGCCCCAAGGCCCGATGCATCTTAGGTAGACACACCTCTCTCTCTCTCCCCCTTGGCCTTGGCCCCAAGGCACGATGCATCTTAGGTAGACACACCTCTCTCTCTCTCCCCCTTGGCCTTGGCCCCAAGGCAAGATGCATCTTGGCATAGGCCATGCATTGCGCATGATGATGGGGTAGGAGTACATGGCAAGACGTCCAAAGTACGTGTTCCATGACCACCCCCATCCACTATGATTGAGCTCACTATTCATTAGAAAGCGGAGCTGCCTACTAAGGTATGTAAGGGAAAAATGCAATTCCAATAAAAATAAACAAGGAATAATAAAGTTCATAGAGATCAATGTGGCCCGTATATCTTAATGATGTATGTGCATTACAACTATGATCACTAGGTTTTGAAAATCTAGCATTTAGTCAGAGTGTAAAGCTTGGTCATGTACGTGTGCTAAGACTACAATTACCATATTCTTGAGACCTACATTCACTTGTGTTGCATAGCATGGTAGCGTTCATGTCTACAATTAGAACCACCAAGTTCAAGGGACTTAGATTTCTGTGATATGCATGTACTAGTCATGTGTATAGGCCATCCATACACATCTCAATCACATATATGGGCTAAGGCTATGACTACCTAGATTCTCTTGTCGCAATATGTACCTCACCCAGGAATGTGAGCCTAGACTACAAGATAGAAGCTATAATTAGACGTTAATTACTTGCATGATTGTATTACTCGAGTACCTACTAGACTATCACATTAATGTACAATGGACGCAAGAAAGAATGTAACAACTACATTAACTCATGACATATGTATAATGGAGAGCATAGGCTCAACAAAATAATGTGATATGCTAGTTTCATGCATAAGAGAATTTAATCTTTCAGTGCCAACAAATCATTCACGAGCACAATCTAAACCTATCAAAAGTCTTTCACTGTTAACATTAGAGTGTTATTAGTTTGCATATGGCCATTATGGATACAAGAAAAACAAATATCAATAGTGGAAGTTCTGGCTAATGAATCCTATTGTGCAATTTTTAATTTAAAGTTGCATGCACATAAAAGCACTAGGTTGGAGCGAGTCAATGAGAACTAATGTAGATGTGCTGGATAGATAAATAACCCTACAATTATGTCTATAATGTAACTAGCCCCACGATTGTCCGAGAGTATAAGGCCATGTCAACATGTAAACAATTCTACCCACATTTAAAGTGGAAAAACATTAATTAGAGGTAATTCAAATGGTTCCAAAATGAACAAGCTTATCTTCTTACTTTCCTTTGCTATGAATTGAGTTTTCTATCAAGTTCAAGCTTACATATCAAGTCACTTGTTGCTGCCTCATTCAAATGTGTGTGTGTGTGTGTGTGTGCATAAGGACACACAAAGAGAGAGAGAGAGAGAGAGAGAGAGAGAGAGAGAGAGAGAGAGAGAGATTTCTTAATTACAAATTTGGACACCTAAGTGCGAACTTAACCGTGCTATCCAAAATCCTCTCTTCTATCAATTTTTAAAGATCAGTAGTAAGCAGACTCAATATTTGAAGTAAGATTTTAATCTAGTTATTTCTTTGGTCTAACATTCTCCTTCTTTTTTACATCTTTTTTACTTTGATCAAGCCATTATCTAGAAGGTGATATTGTAGACTCACCCCTTTTAGTATTCTTGGAAGTGGTAGGAGCACCATAATTCCTCTTCAATTTCTCCTCAACAATCACCTTTCTTCTCTGTGTCTTTGCTAAATAAGCATAAACTAAATATGTGTCAACTAGACAGCCCCTTCCAATCTTTCATCTCATGCTCTTCCCTGTACTAGACAAATTAGTTTGCTATATTTTGCCTTTATTTATAGTCTACAAAAAGAAAATGATCACAACTCTTACTTAAATTTCGATTTCTTGTTGCGAAACAAAATGCGTGGCAAATCTAGCAAATCAAATCTCAATCATAAATAACTTTATGACACACATAATAAAACTTAGTGGAAAAATCTAATAAATCAAACATCTTAACTAAATGCAAACAGCATTATAATACATAAGAGGATTTGAATAACTCAATAGATTAAGAAAGACAAGAGAAAACACACGATTGGGCCCAACCTCCCCTATGGCAAAAGCCATGGTTTGCCATCCTTGATTATATATTATAGCTTTACATGGATATTTACATTCATATATTATATATAATTATAAAGAAAGTACAAATATCAATTGAAATACAAATTTTAAGAGTCAAGAGGTATCCTCTAACATGTTGCAATTGCCGCAGAAAATTCTGTGCTCTAAATCTTAACGTTCTAACATCACCATCGCGTCCAAAATGAGCCAAAACCCCCAAAATGACTCTTGAAGCTCTGAACTTCGATTCCAGATGTGAGAGAAATGGAAAAACTCAGTTTTCACCCTATTTTCTTGTTTTGCGTGCGATCCTATTGCTTTTAAAAAGAAGCTAGAAAATCCTTCTAAACTTAACCACATTAAGAAAATAGCAAGTATTCCATAAAGAAAACTTGTTTCGATAAAAACATATCTTAAATATCATATTCTAAAATAATCTCTATTAAAAACAAATAAATTAATAGTACCAGGGATAATGATCTAATTATTACAAAAGAAGTTTAAACTTATAACTTACAAATAGAGTAATAATTTTAATAATAAAATTTACACTTTTGGACTTATGCTAATGCCCAGTACTACCCAACGCCACCGCTACCTACTCTACACATGAACTAAAGCATTTACAATTGTTTATAAATAAAATAAACAAACAATAGTGAATACCTACGACTCTTTAGCTACAAATAATTAAAATAGGTTGGAACAGTGTCCTAACCTTAATTTAATTCGAATGCACTCTAAACTCATAAACGTCCATTAATGTAAATATATATTTTGCGGAATCACCCCCGCTGTGGAATCACCCACGTGCACATTAAAGTAATCTAATGCCCAAAAAGGACAGGCGTCCCCATCAACTTCTTGCACAAGGAATCCACCTTGTGTATGAGTCCCGGAAAATACATATAGTTTTACGGAATCCACTGAAAAACCTCACGGAATCCACCGAAAAACCTCACTGTCATAAAGGAGTAGCAACACAAGTAGAAGCAAGAGAAGTTGTAGGAGCAATAGACCCATTGTGTAATCTAGCTTTCCATATCTCTCTCTTAATCAATGACATAGAAACGACATTCTTGGCATCCTACAAATCTGTTTTAAGCCCAAGAGGCTTAGTTCTATCCTCACAAAGTTTCCCTAATTCCATTTATGATGGTCAATCACTAGCCTATAAAAACAATTTACTTTTCCCAAATTGCAAAGCTACCTATTTTGCAACATCTAAATGAGTGGATTTCTCTTTAAAAGTCCATATCAACTTTGATGCAACAAGCTCTTTCTTAGGCTTGTAAACCCACTTTCTAAATGTCCCTTAGGTATCCAGCCCTAGCTCTCCAAGAAGTACTCATCTTTCCATGCCTTCTTGAATGCATTTCATGTAGCATCCTTTCCATAGATCTCATCTATATGCATCTTCAATGCAAAAGTTGCAAGTTGTATAAAATATTGGCTCACCAAACATGTAGGGATCCCAAATATATCCATCTTCGCCTCATAAAGTTTCAAGTAATTGGAGACATTCGTGCCATCAAACAATTTCTTTTCATTAGCCATAACTTCCACAGCTTTAGTTGTTGCGTTCTTACACTATGCATTAGTCTATAATTACATATGCTCCATTATTTACTATTGATATGCATGTTGTTATCATTGCAATTCTTACTGATGTTGTTGTTATTGTTGCTACATATACATGTTAAAGCCTTGCAAAAGTTGCCTCATATCATTCATAGACTCAAAAATTTAGCACATTTATTGTACCACCTCTTTTTTCCTTCCTAGGGTAAAAATAGAGAGGGATAAATAGAGAGGGATGGAGAGAGAGAAATAGGGGGAGAGAAAAGAATGAAGAAAATAAAGAGAAGGACGAAAAAATAGAGAGGGGAGGGAGAGAGAAATAGAGATGAGGGAGAGAGAAGTAGAGAGAGGCTAGGGAGGGAGAGAAAAAAATAAATAGAGAGAGAAAGAGAAAGAAATAAATAGAGAGAATAAGAGGAGAGGGGAAGAGAGAGAATTAAAAAATAGAGAGAAAGAAAAAAGAGAAAGAGAAGAGGGATAGTGATAAAGAAAAATGAGAAAAAGGGAGAAATAGAGGAAGGGAGGGAGGAGAGATAAAAGAAAAGAAGAAAAGATGTAGAGAGAGAGAGAGAGAGGAGTGGGAGAGAGAAAAAGAGGGAGGGGGAGGGAGAGAGGGGCACACAAAGGGATGTAGAGAGAGGGAGGGGGAGAGAGAGAGAGAGAGAGAATAAGAGAGAGAGGAAGGGAGGGAGAGAGAGGCAGCTCTTTGCCTCAATACATAACCCTAATTTGATCATTTGACTCTCTTGTATCACTGAATAAAGTATAAAGGATAAGTATTTCAAGTAGTAAGCCACTGATTTGCAGTGCCAAGACCCTCAGTCAACCCTCATTTTTCAATTTTCTTTTAATTGATTAATCCATTCATATCATTATAGGTTGAGCAATTTATTTTAGAAATGCATTTCATCTATATTTTCATAGAGCAAAAACCTCTTGCCACATGTATATATCCACTAAGAAAAAAAGCTGGATGCAAAGGGAGATACTGGGACAAAAGAGACATGATCCTACCTCATTATTGAATATTCCAAAAGGATGCAACCAATCAACTCAAGAAAAACTTTTCCCTCCTCCTAATAATTTACAGCTTGTATAGGGAGCCCATTGCACTAGTTTATCCCTCACACAAGTACTAGAAGTGGAGGAATTACAAACTTGAAGATTTCAGGTGAAGAGTATTCAAACAAGGCTAACCAAATTAAAGGGATTACATGTTATTTCTAGGTTCTTTTAGCCTTTATTAGTAGGATACAAGTACTTGCAAGAATAAGAGGCACTTAGCCATTTATTAGGGTACATTTCAACCATTTACAACTACTATATTCTCTAGTCACAAAGAGTGATGCAAATACTTATGCATATAGCGACGGTTTGCAACGTGTTTTGTGACACCAATAACGATACACGCAGTAACTTTTTTATGCTAATAGCAACGATTATAGAGAAATAAAAAATTATGGTAGGACAACAAGGTAAGTACACTAAATTAATTAATTATAGATAGAAGAGGTGTTGCTATGATGACAGAGGAACCTCACACAAGCTACATACAACAAGAAGATTAGTGAATGCAACAGAATTTGGCTTCACACCATAGTATTTCATCTCATTAAAATACTTCATGGCCATGTCACCCTCATTATTATCACCATATACATTGATCATTGCAGTCCAACGCACAACACCTTGGGCTTGCAACATGCCAAAGACCTCCCTTCCTTCTACAATAGAACCACATTTGCCATACATATCCACAAGTGTGTTGGCTGTTGGGGGTAAAGGCGCCTTTGCCTAGCCGTCTGTGTATTACTACACTGACAGTACCCGCCATTACACACTGCACATGGCGAGTGCCTGTCACCATTACTTTATTCTTTATTATTTTAGTGACAGTTTGAATAAAGAAAGGCTCGATCACACATTGTTACTGTTGGAGTTCCCATTTGTGCCTCTCTCTCTTCTTACTCTTGATCTCTTCCATAGCTCACTTCCAAACAAGATTCGATCCTTCTCACCTTTCAACTGGTATCAGAGCGAGGCTTTCCAAATTCCTGAGCTTGGTTCATGGCATTCTTAGCTTCCATTCAAATACCTATAGCATTGGCTCTCCTTCCTGGCAGCCATAGCCGACCTTCCTGAGCTCCCGTCACTCCCCATATTCTAGAGCACCTTTCTAACCTATTGAGGCACCCTTAGGGCATTGCTATAGAGGTATTGAAGTGTTCTTCCAGTGCTTTTATTCAGTTCTCATGTTGCAATCAATCAGGGCAGCCATAGCTCAAACCCTTGGAGCTTGGATCTTTCTCCCTCTTGCATTTGGGCACTTGAGGCTTGTTGTGGGACTCCTTAGGCACCCCCTGGAGCCTCTAACCACTACCATTGAGGCCACGTGGATGTACAGGAGTAGAAGAAGGGATCAGCAAATTTGCGCCATTTTTTTGGTTGTTCTAGATAGCACACTACAACAGCTCACCTACTCCTCATTGATGGCTATGTCATGCTTCTTCGGGCTTGGGAATGCACTTGGCAATGGTCTCTAACTTTGGTTGAAGCCTCCTTGGCCATTGGCATCAGATTTTGGTCTAATTTATACATTCTCAAGACTATTTACAGTAGTCCCACAGTCATGTTATGTAGAAGTAACATTGGCATCTAACGCTATGCTTGTTTGGGCATTCTACTTAACTGGTTTGGTACCTATTGATGCCCAATTGTTTGGGGGATGCAAGGCACATGTTATGCCATCATTATGACTAATTTTCTTACTGAAAATACTCAAATTTGAATATTAAATCACAGCTGTACCACAGTGGGCTGAAGCCTATTATCTCATGTTTGATTATGCCTATTGGTTTCGAGCTATGTCTTTGGGATATGCAATGAAGTATTGATCTTCAGGGTACGACATCGAGCTTGTCTTTGGTTTTGGATCTTTATTTGTGCTTGAGATTGGCTCTAGAATGCATTTGATGCTCCGTCTTGGATGTACATATGGCATGTATGTTACCTATGTCTTACCGGTCTTGACATGCTTGGCCCATGCCACAACTACATGCTAGTTACATTGTTTGGAGCCAATTGCTACTAGTGCCTTATCTTGGCTTGCATCTGGCTTCCCATAACTTACTTGGGATATTTCTTGGATTGCTAGAGTTGTATTTGGGATACAATTGATGTCTATGGATGCTATACTTGGAGGCTGCAAAGCCTATATGCTCATGATGTCTTATTGATGTCTTGTCTTGGATCTTTCATCATTGGTGCTCTCATATGCCTTTCTTGAGCTTCTTGGGTTGATCCATATAGCTTTTGTGCCAGTGGGAGCATCGTTGGGTGTTTGACAGACATTGAGCAGGTGGTTTATGCTATTGAGCTTTGAGTCTTCTCATGCTAGGATCTTCCTCACTTGGATGTTGCATGGTTGATATGTCATGTTCCGTATACATGTACTTGGGCTGATTTGGGCTTCGCACTCCCTAAGCATACGCCTCCTTGTGTCAGGTCTTGCTAGTGTTATGGAGAGAATATTATGGTGGATGACACTTAAAATATATATGGTGAATATTATGTTGGCATAGAGAGAACAAATGAGAGAAAAGAAAGTTGGAGAGAGAGAGAGAGATAGAGAATTTGTCAACACACTAGGGGCTAGAAGATGGGCTAGTCCCCCCCTTGTGGAGTTATATTATTGACAAGGAGTAAGCCCCTCTCCTACACATAGACCAGTTCTTACTTGTAGATCTTGGAGATAAGATCACAGCTCCTTGCACAGTATACAATCTGCTAACACTTACACAACTTGGAAGTTGGCACCTTTTGATCCTTCTTGAGTCTCCTCTCCTACACAATATGTGTAGGGCTCTCCTCTTGGCACTTGATTTCAGCAAAGCTTCTGCAACACTTGCACCTTCTCTTCTCCTCTTGGAATTTGATTTCAATAGAGCTTCCGTAGCACTTGCATATTCTCTTCTCCTCTTAGAACTTGATTTCAACGGAGCTTCCACAACAATTGATTTTGCAGAGCTTCTGTAACACTTGATTTCAGCAGAGCTTCCACAGCACTTGCACCTTCTTTTCTCCTCTTAGATGCATGCAAAGTGATGCTTCCTTCGCCTGTCTCACACCCAAGAAGAACCTACTCTTGCAATACCAATTTCGAGATATCTCTATGTGTGTTGCTTAGATGAAAAAATGTCCAATACAAAAGTTGTAGATCTTGTTGTTTCCGATAACCCAAGCGAGCCATTTTTAGAGATCGTCTTTTTATTGTGAGATATTTCAAAAATGGATTCACCATGTCTATTTTTTTTAAAAAACAACTTTTTAAACGGTACTCTTAACTTGTGGTCCATGCAACCACCTTAAGAAGAGTTCATTAAATTGCCTTGGGCCTCAACCTTAAGACTGACTTCCACACAAAAGCTTGTGTCATTTTAGACCTTAGAAAGAGAAAATCACTTCTCTCCTCACTTCCAGAGGATCACATCTCTCGTCTTTCTAAGTGAGAGAATTACCTCTCTCGTCTTTCTTAATGAAAGAAAAGACCTTAAACCTTGACTTGTAAGGCAAAGGATGACCCTAAATGAATGCAATGCTCATTACACACAAGTAAACGTTCCCAAGTGTCCTCAGATGCACACATAAACACATATACACAATGCTAATGCACTTCCTCTTCTTAGAACTTAATCCATCTTCATTTATGTGTAACTCCTTGGTTCTTGTGTACACTCTTACTGTCACTAAATTGATTGCTTATTACGCATTCTCTATTTAATAAATTGATGTCAATAAATTAATGACTTACTTATCTTTAAGTGTTGATGATGATCTAGCACGGCCATGAGACCATTTAGAGACCAGTATTCCTAGTGTATCACTTAATGGGTTGATCAAAGCACTGTGACGGGGATATCTGGTACATGCAATACAAGTTATGAAGGGGGAAAGAAGTGTCTGCCAAGTGTAAGAGTGTACACAAGAACCAAGGAGTTACACATGAATGAAGATGGATTGAGTTCTAAGAAGAGGAAGTGCATTAGCATTGTGTTATGTATTTATATGTGCATCCAGGGACGCCTGGGAATGTTTTACTTGTGTGTAATGAGCATTGCATTCATTTGGGGTCATCCTCTCCCCTACAAGTCAAGGTTTAAGGTCTTCTATTTCATTAAGAAAGACAAGAGAGAGAATTCTCTCACTAAGAAAGATGACGTGATCCTCTAGAAGTGAGGAGAGAAGTGATTTTCTATTTCTAAGGTCTAAAATGACACAAGCTTTTATGTGGAATTCAATCTTAAGGTTGAGGCCCAAGGCAATCTAATGAACTCTCCTTATCTATGACTCAAAGTGGTTGCACGGACCACAAGTTAAGAGTACAGTTTAATTTATTTTTTTTTGAAAATCCATTTTTAAAATATATCGCAATAGAAAAATGATCTCTAAAAAACAGGCCGCTAGGGTTATCGGAAACAACGAGATCTACAACTTTTGTGTTGGACATTTTTTCATCCAAACAATGCACAAAGAGATATCTCAAAATTAGTGCTGCAGAGTGGAACAACCACATCTTGCGTGAAGAACAACTCAACTCTCTCTCCAAGAAGAGAAGCTCTTGAAAGCCTATAAAAGAGGAGGCTCTCTTTGGGTGTGAGAGAGGGGTGAAGGAAGTATCACTTTGTATGTATCCAAGAGGACAAGAGAAGGTGCAAGTGCTACGGAAGCCCTACTGAAATCAAGTGCTGTGGAAGCCCTGCTAAAATCAGGTTCCAAGAGGAGAAGAGAAGATGCAAGTGCTGCGGAAGCCCTACTGAAATCAAGTTCCCCCTGCTGAAGTGAAGTTCCAAGAGGAGAAGAGAAGGTGCAAGTGCTGCGGAAGCTCTGCTGAAATCAAGACGCGGAGAGAAGGTGCAAGTGCTGCGGAAGCTCTGCTGAAATCAAGCGCCAACAAGAGGAGAGCCCTACACATATTGTGCAGGAGAGAAGGAGACTAAAGAAGGATCAAAAGGTGCCAAATTCCATGTTATGCAAGTGTTAGCCAGTTTTATACCGTGCAAGGAACCGTGATCTTGTTTCCAAGATCTACAAGTAAGAACTGGCTTATGTGTAACAGAGGAGCTTGCTCCTTGTCAATAATATAACTCCACAAGGGGGGGACTGGCCCATCTTCCAGTCCCTAGTGTGTTGCCAATTTCTCTACCTCTCTCTCTACATCTTTCTTTTCTCTCATCTATTCTCCCTCTATGCCAACATAATATTCGCCATATATATTTTAAATATATAAGAAAGTCGAGCGTGTATCTCGAATTTTATAACAGTGGTATCAGAGCAGGTCTCTTTGCTTTTCTCAAAGTAAAGGTGATCCTTGCAAGAAGAAGGTAAAGATGGTAGCTGATGAAGCATCTACAAGTGAGCAATTACATGCTCAATTGATAGAGTATCATAGCTTGTTGGAGATTCTCGAAGTATGTCAATGGATTGACAGCTTAAGGGCAAGGGAAGAAGCTAGTTATGAAGGACCGAATCCTGCAAAGGATGGTGATAGTGGAGGAAACACCATTGCACCAATTGATGGTGAAGATGCAAAGCATCCAATTGCTAAGAAGCTTCCTAGAAGGAAGAAGGCGGGTCAAGAAGAGTAAAAAGACCTCACCTAGAGTGAGGTGAATAAGGAGGGATTACTCAAGTTCCTCCTCTTCATCATCATCATCTAGTTTCTACTTTCTTGGTTCTAAGTCTCATGCAATCCACAAACGGACAAAGAGGGACCATAAGAGGAGCAAGCTTAAGAAGACTAAGACTTTCAAGTCTAGGGACAAGGACATAAAGTTTGACTCTTACTCCGGTAAGAGAGATCCTGCTAAGGCATTAGCTTTTGTCAAGAAATTTGAAGTTGCTTTTTCTGATGGTAATTTCTCAGAAAAGTCCAAGCTAAGGCATGTAGGCATTCACTTGAAAGACACCGCTAACAATTGGTGGTTGACTCTCATTTTGGAGGGAAGGAAACCTACGACTTGGGAAAAGTTCAAGAAGAAGTTTTATGCTCAGTTCTTGCCTCTTGATTTTGAGAATGATGTCAAAGAAGGAGTGGGATTGGCTAGGCCAGAAAGAGCATGAAAAGGTCATTAGTTATGTGGACAAGTTTTGGTCTACTCTTCTCAAGGTTACTCCTTTCATGGAGATCAGCGATGAAGAGAAGAAAAGGAAGTTTGAAGCTGGCCTACTCCTTCATTTACACAGAACCATGAATGTGTATCCACATGAAACCTTATCTCGCATGATGGAGTCTGCCATCATAGCTGAAAGTTTGGATACACCTGATACATCTCAAAAGTTGGAGATGAGTTCTTATAGAGCTAGACAAGAGCAGCTCTATGGTCAACCAAGAGACAGGACTAATCGAAGAAGGCCTACCTTTACCCATGACCAATATTCAAAGCTAGAGGGTAACAAGAAGAAGCACCAGTATCTCTCACTCTCTAAGATACAAAAGTACAAAGAGGAAGGAAGGTGCTTTCTCTGTGGTGAGTTAGGGCATATGAAGCCTGATTGTCCTCACAAAAGGAAGGAATAAAATATGGTTAAAGATCCTCCTCCGCCATCCTCAAATTCTGTTTCGGATGTGCAAGCTAATACTCATTCAAGTTAGAAGAAAAGACAACTCTTAAAGGGTTGGGGGACACTCAACAATCAACGAGTTTTGATACTCTTTGATTCAGGGTCCATAGATAATTTTGTGTCAGCAGATACTGTTGAAAGGCTAAAAATTCCACCGGATTGATTGGGAACACCAATTGGATCAAGTTCGGCATTTGAAGGACTTACAACCAATTCTACTCCTATTCAAGGGAAGTTGAATCTTAGAATTGGGGATTACTGCGTCCAAGAATCTTTTCTACTTGCACCCATAGGTAACTGTGATGTTGTCTTAGGCATGCCTTGGCATTAAAGATTAGACCTCTTCCCGATTTTGTTAAGAAGACCCTTGCATTTCAATTCAAGGGTCAAAACATAGTATGCATAGCTGATGTTGGAGATTGGCCTGCACCAATGGTTAGTCATGTTAGCATTTCTAAAGAAATGAAGAAAGCTATTTCTGCATACATGATTTTTGTGAGAGAGTCAAAAGAAACTAATGATTCAAGGGCACTTGGTGTCTCTAATGAACACATAATACCAACTAATGCTTCTAAGTCTCAGACTTTAAAATAACCCCTCTCTTTAATTGATCAAGCTAGACATGATTTGTTTAAACAATATGAAGATTATTTTAGTGATTCACTCCCAGGAGAGTTACTTCCTAAGCACCCGAAAGATCACACAATTGATCTTATCCCAGGCAATTCACCACCTAACGAACTGCCTTACCGAGTAAGTGCAAGTCAGCAAGAGGAGATCCTAACACAAGTAAATGAATTGTTGGAAAAAGGGTTAGTTCAACCTAGCTCTTCTCCATACTGCTCTCCAATCTTACTTGTTCGAAAGAAAGATGGTTCTTTTCGTATGTGCATAGACTGCAGATCTTTGAACAAGATCACAATCAAGAATCATTTTCCTATCCCAAGGATAGATGATATCTTGGATAAGTTGCAAGGGGCTAGTATCTTTAGTTGCATTGATCTCAAGAGTGGCTATCACCAGATACGAATAACACCTGAAGATGTTCATAAGACAGCTTTTTGTACAACATTTGGACTATACAAGTTCTTAGTCATGCCATTTGGTTTGACTAATGCACCCGCCACATTCAATCGAATGATGGAGAGAATTTTTAGACCTCAGTCAAAGTTCATAGGTGTCTTCTTTGATGACATTCTAATATTTTCACGATCTGAAGAAGAGCATAGAAAACATATATCTATTGTTTTTCAAGAGCTTTGCAAGCATAGACTACATGTCAATGCTAAGAAGAGTGATTTTTTTTTCCGAAAATTCATTACTTAGGCCATTTTTTTTCTCACAATTTGGTGAGAATGGATTGTGAGAAGATTCGAGCCATTGTTGAATGGCCTACACCTACTTCTGTACATGAAGTTAGAAGTTTCTTGGGCCTATGTTCATACTATAGGAGGTTCATACGAGGTTTTGCGTATGTTGCATGTCCTCTACATGACCTTACTAAGAGGCGAAAGCCTTTTTGCTTGGGATCAAGGCAACTACAAGCCTTTGAAATAATTAAGTTTCTTGTGACTCAAGAACCAGTTCGCATAGGTCCGGATCTTCAAAAACCTTTTGAATTTCACTGCGATGCTTCTGGGGATTGCATTGGAGCTGTGCTTAACCAAGAGCATCATGCAGTAGCATTTGAGAGCCGACATCTCAAGGACCATGAGCTACATGCTCTAGTATATGAGAAAGAGCTTATGGCAGTAGTACATGCTCTTCAAGTATGGAAACACTATTTACTTGGTGCAGATTTTGTTATTAAAACAGATCACCAAAGTCTAAGATACTTCCTCACTCAGAAGAAGCTCCTAGAGAAAGAGATGCGTTAGGTAAATTTCTTATCTATGTTTCATTTTCAAATCCTTCACACATTTGGAACTAAGAATGTGGTAGCAGATGCTCTATCACAGCAACCTCGAGTGAATGCAATCACAATTGTTTACCATAACGAGTTAATGGATTTACCCAAAATGTATGCAACTGATTCCGACTTCTCAACCGTATGGGATCAGCTTAACTCAGGTCAGTCGATTACACCTTACTTGATTCAAGATGGTTATTTGTATCATCATCAAGCAATTTGTGTAGCATTACCATTGCGGCACAAGGTAATGGATGAAGCACATGCATCTCCATATGCTGGACATAGGGGTATTCTACCCACTACTCAAGCATTGGAAAGATATTTCTTTTGGCCCACTCTTAGAGCTGACATTGAAAGATATGTCCAGGATTGCAAGATATGCCAAAAAGTAAAGTATGACAGGCATAAACCACCTGGTCTACTGAAGCCATTACCTATTCCCAATGAGCCTTGTGAAAGTATAGCCATGGACTTTATCATGGAGCTTCCTCGCACACAAGCAGGAAATGATGCAATCTGGACTATCATTGATAGATTTAGTAAGCAAGCTCAATTTATACCTGTGCGAAAGACAATCAAAGCCGATCATATGGCTAGGCTATTCATTGCTCATATTTTCAAGCATCATGGCATGCCTAAGTCCATTATAAGTGATCGAGATCCCCGCATGATCAGCCTCTTTTGGCAAACTCTATTCGAGAACCTCGGGACAAAGTTAAAGTTTTCATCCTCTTATCATCCTCAAACGGATGGGTAGAGTGAAAGTGCTAATTCTATTGTTTTGGACCTTTTTAAATCCTATGTCTCTGATAATCACATAGAATGGAAAGAGTGTTTGCCTTTAGTAGAGTTTGCATACAATAATACGGTACACTCTAGTACTGTTAAGGCACCCTTTGAGATCATCTATGGTAAGCCTCATTTACCACCCATTCTTTTTACAAAGGATAAGATCTTTGCATCAGATGAGTCTGTTAGAGACATTGATACAACTTTCACTCAACTAAAAGCTGCTATCGAAAGGACACAAGAGAAGCATAAACGCGAAGCATCATCGTAAGTTAGATCTCAAGTTGGGACAGCATGTTCTTCTTAAGTTTGAGAAGACTCGCTTGAAGAAGCAGAAAGGTCAAAAGGGTAAAGTGATTAAGCTTTCTAATCACTATTATGGCCCTTTCAAGCTCATAGATAAGATAAACGATGTGACTTTTTGTTTGGATCTACCAAGTCATTGGAACATTCATAATGCTTTCCATATAAGTTTGCTACTACGTCCCTATATTGGCGAACCTCCAATGGAACCAATCAAGGAAGATTTACCTGACATAGAAGAAACAAAAGAGTTTCTTGTGCCTGAAAGAATTTTACACCATCAGGACAATACTCTGTCAAGTAATAACACAATATTAGTGAGCTTGGGAATCTCCCAATTCCCATTTTTTGAATACTAGAAATGTGGCACGCGGATAACATGATCGTAAGTTTCTCAAAACCATATGATGTGACCTATCATTGGAAAGCGCTTGAAAAATTGAATCTATTGAGCTATAGAGTGCTTGATTTGGAGTTATATAGTGTTCAAGTTATGACAAATCCAAGGATATGACCACGTGTCCCAAAGTTATGGGAAATTTCCATATTCCCCAATATGGTGTTTAATGTATTACGGAAGTATTTGGTTAAGTTTAAGAATTATCCCCAATTGGACGCTTAGTTTATGACTAAGAGAGAACTACAAGACTTTCTAGATCTTCTTAAGGACTATGTATCCCCTCTACAGTTGAGGTCAAATGTTTAGAAGCCAGAGGGATGTCACTAAATTGATTCCTTATTATGCATTATCTATTTAATAAATTCATGTCAATAAATTAATGACTCACTTGTTTAAGTATTGATGATGATCTAGCATGGCCACGAGACCATTTAGAGACCAATATTCCTAGTGTATCACTTAATGGGGTGATCAAAGCACTGTGACGGGGATATCTGGTACATGCAACAGTACAAGTTATGAAGGGGAAAAGAAGTGTCTGCCAAGTGTAAGAGTGTACACAAGAACCAAGGAGTTATACATAAATGAAGATGGATTGAGTTCTAAGAAGAGGAAGTGTATTAGCATTGTGTTATGTATTTATGTGTGCATCTAGGGACGCCTGGGAATGTTTTACTTGTGTGTAATGAGCATTGCATTCATTTGGGGTCATCCTCTCCCCTAAAAGTCAAGGTTTAAGGTCATTTTTTTCATTAAGAAAGACGAGAGAGGGAATTCTCTCACTAAGAAAGACGAGAGACGTGATCCTCTGGAAGTGAGGAGAGAAGTGATTTTCTCTTTCTAAGGTCTAAAATGATACAAGCTTTTGTGTGGAATTCAATCTTAAGGTTGAGGCCCAAGGCAATCTAATGAACTCTCCTTATCTATGACTCAAAGTGGTTGCATGGACCACAAGTTAAGAGTACAGTTAAAAAAGCTGTTTTTTTGAAAATCCATTTTTAAAATATCTCGCAATAGAAAAACGATCTCTAAAAAACGAAACGCATGAGTTATCAGAAACAGCGAGATCTACAACTTTTGTGTTGGACGTTTTTTCATCCAAACAACACACAAAGAGATATCTCGAAATTAGTGCTGCAGAGTGGAACAACCACATCTTGCATGAAGAACAACTCAACTCTCTCTCCAAGAAGAGAAGCTCTTGAAAGCCTATAAAAGAGGAGGCTCTCTTTGGGTGTGAGAGAGGGGTGAAGGAAGCATCACTTTGCATGTATCCAAGAGGAGAAGAGAAGATGCAAGTGCTGCGGAAGCCCTGCTGAAATCAAGTTCCAAGAGGAGAAGAGAAGGTGCAAGTGCTGCGGAAGCCCTGCTAAAATCAAGTTCCCCCTATTAAAATTAAGTTCCACGAGGAGAAGAGAAGGTGCAAGTGCTGTGGAAGCTCTGCTGAAATCAAGCGCCAAGAGGAGAGCCCTACACATATTGTATAGGAGAGAAGGAGACTCAAGAAGGATCAAAAGGTGCCAACTTCCAAGTTGTGCAAGTATTAGCCGCTTGTATACCGTGCAAGGAACCCTGATATTATTTCCAAGATCTACAAGTAAGAACGAACTTATGTGTAACGGAGGAGCTTGCTCCTTGTCAAAAATATAACTCCACAAGGGGGGGGACTGGCCCATCTTCCAATCCCTGGTGTGTTGCCAATTTCTCTACCTCTCTCTCTACATCGTTATTTTCTCTCATCTATTCTCCCTCTGTGCCAACATAATATTCACCATATATATTTTAATTATATAAGAAATTCGAGCGTGTATCTCGAATTTTATAACGTTTACACTTGGCAGACACTTCTTTTCCCCTTCATAACTTGTACTACATGTACCAGATATCCCCGTCATAGTGGTTTGATCACCCCATTAAGTGATGCACTAGGAATATTGGTCTCTAAATGGTCTCATGGCCATGCTAGATCATCATCAACACTTAAAGAAAAGTGAGTCATAAATATATTGACATAAGTTTATTAAATAGAGAATGCGTAAAAAGCAATCAATTTAGTGACACCTCACATCATTCCTTTACAAGCTAGTTGTCTGGCCTACCTACTTGAACTCTCTGGCCAAACTAGAGTGCAATCCGAATTTCTACTATTGGTGGATTCTAGACCCTTCTCTTATTATACATAAATAAAAACCATTCATTCTATTATATATAACAATAACATTATAAAAATCAAAAACTTAGAAAAATTTTACCTCACACACTACCTTCTCTCCCAAGCTAGGAAGCTTGACTCAATTTTGCAGAGGGAGGGAGAATGATGACTAATGACAATGACCATGCTGACAAATGACCAAGAAGAAACTTATCAAAACCAACCAACCAAGGTTGCCAAACAAGTAATAGTTATTGTAGTAAGATGATAAGAGATGGATAAGTTAAGACTTTTAATTGCGCAATGATATGTAGGTATAAAATATTGGTGCAACATTATTTTTCATATAAATACGTAAGCATAACTTGAGATTTTATGGAGTAACTCATGAGTATTTCCATGGCTTTGTAGGAATTAGAATAGCCTAGAATTGGGAACAAGCCCATCCTCATCAAAGACTCTCTTAACAAATACAAGAATATATTATTGGTCCTATAGTAGACCAACATTGGCATTAAAGTGAGCATGTACGAAGTGGAATATATTCAATTTCAGAGTACAAGTCGTTTGGACAACCTAATAACACATCACCAGTCACTTTGGGAATTGATAGCAAAATATAAATTGGGTACCTATGTTAGAGCCTCATGCAACCCCATCCATTTTCATGTGAAGCCAACATCTACTACTACCACCTAGAAAATAAAGCCTTCAAGTTCAAATTTAACATACAGAATGGAGACCATTGGTAGACCCAAGAGACTGTCATCGAACATGCTATGAAAATAGTAGAAAAAACTTTAGGCATAAAAAGAAAATTGGGAAAACATGTGAAGGTAAAAAGGCTAATAGGAGTACCCCAATAATAGAAAGGCCAAGCTATAACCCAAAGGGGGTGCTCTTGCCTGTTGTACAAGATGAGGATTTGAAAGTCATAGCACAGGTGCTTCACCACCTCTTCACATACAACAATCCCACAACGAGCCAATGTAGGATTCCCAAATCAAAGTCAAAGAGCATATGGTCATGCTTGTGGTAGCACAAATGCCTAGATCCATTCAAGTCTCTCATCGATCACATTCATTATGCACACTCACATTTTCTCTTCAGATCATATGTTAAGAGTAACTCTGTGGCACCCCATTATCCTAGAATACACACTAGCTAGGTATTGAGACAACTTGTCCCTCCATCATAAACTACAACAATTACTCTAGGCCTCATGATATAATCAGCAATCCATGTATATTGCTTGGCTCACTACAGAAGATGACCCTCCTAACCTCCATAGAGACATGGAATGCAAAGCTTATCTCTCTCACATAGCTCTAGCTCCTTAAGCATCTTGATTGTCAACTTGGCAGCCTCACCACAATATTTACCAATATGTGGATTACAACAAGACCCTCTTCAAAGCAAGTTGATCCCTCTAAACACACAAGCAACCTTGACATGGATAAAATCTCCCTAAAATAACCCTAGCTCCTTCTCTTAGTTCATGCAAGTTGAATAGGGGTTATAGTATATGGAGGTTCACCATAGGATGCCACCCTATTCTTCCTCAATTCTCAAGCCAATGTTGATGAGGATATATTACTTCACACTAATTTTAGGATCACCCATTAGCACTTAGAACCTCATAGTGAAACTTTCAATGTTGCTTATCATGCAGCACATTGATGATATAGTCTATTAACCTTTCATATTATGTTTTCGCTTTATTATTATATGTAGTCCCTTTCGTAGTTATATTTGAAATATTTACCCTACCTAAGGAGAGCTTTTTTCCACGTATTTTGTGTAGATAGAGTTTGTAAGACGATGGGGGTAGTTAGGATATCCAAGTCATGTAGTGTAAATCACACTAGCTATCTTGGGGCTTTTTACTGATGTGGCTGATGGAGTGAGGCACAATGTGACTCTTACAAATGATTAGAGGTAGGGTACATATGTAACATGATTCTCTTGAGTGCCTTTAAAAATGGAATAAGGAAGACTTAGTACCTATGCTTGAAGATTGTAAGCCAATAAGAACTAATTATGGAGGGTAATATTTGTATTGAAGCCTAATGGGATGCTGGAAGAGATACGTTTCGATTGATAGTAATCTTTACCACAACTTAGAAGAGATGATGGTTTATTTGCATGAGGTGAAAAATAGGCGATGCAATGGCATGATCTATTAAGGAGAGATTCTCATGTTTTAGCAACTTCGCAAACAAAAACAACAATACAAAGCACATATTTTCTTTGTGAGCCTTGATCTTTCACAAACAAACTAGTGCTAGATGAACAATGCTCAAAGACAAGAAAGCAACGGTTGTAACAAGGTTCCTTTTCATGTTTGAAGACATGTACTTTGAATGCCTAAAGCTTTGAAGTGACTTGTTAAGGTTAATTTCAGGGGCTTAACTTTGACCACTCCTAAACTACATCATGTATTGATAAAGTGGAGAGTTAAGAAATGTTTGGATTTAGTTTCGATCACTCCTAAATTATGGAAGTACGTGGATGTAGTGGAGGGCTAACATGCAAGATTTTCTCATAAGAACATTGTGCTTTAGGGTTTTAAGTTATTATCAGGGATTGAAATCTAGCTTTTCCCTATTGTTGTTCATAATTCACAAAGCTTTTCATCTTGATCAATCAGAAGTGTCTCTCTCTCCCCTCTTTCCTAGCTCACTATGCCAATCTAGACACGCGTCCTTTCATGAGTGTCACGATGGCTTTATTCCCGTGTATATGGTAACTATCTCAAAATAATATGCTACTCAAGGGCTAATCCCATCATGGGAGGGGATACTCCTTGATAGCATTATAATGAAAGCCTTGATGTCAGCGTCATGACTAATGGAAGCTTTGTTGAGGAAAAGCACCGAGTGTGACCAACAAGCATATTATAAGGCATCGGAGAAGAGCCGAAGGTGGCGGGAAAGGATGAAGTTACTGAGACGCAAAAGCGGGGAGAAACGAGACGACACACAATGAAGATGAAGCTGTTGCGACGAAAGAGCTCAATGAAGCCTGCAGAGGTCGATGGCAGGAGGAAGGAAGGAGGGTGATGAGAAGAAAGCCATGTTGAAGTTGACGACGAAGCTCTGTATATGAAAGGGACGAATGTAGCAGAAGAGGAGGAGGCGACAACGAAGCGGAAGGAATCAATGATCACGGGAGAATCAAGTCGAAGAAGAAGACCACTTGCAAGCAATTAAGCGTGTACTTGCACGCAGGCAGAGACTGCAAGAATGCTGTAGTTTCGGGCAGGCGGCCGGCAGAGAGAGATCAGAGAGAGATGGAAGCAAAGATCAACGCCTTTGGGTATTGGGGTTTTGAAAAAATTTGGGGGTGTGGCAAGTGGGGCTACAGGCGATGCTGTCTCAACCTGATCTCAACGGGCCGTCGAGGAGGATAGAGACACTGAATTTACCAAAAGCCGCTTGCCACACGATTTGACCCATCATCGCACGCCGTTTAAAAAAGATTCATTGCTATCTCATCAATAACGTATGCTTATGGGACCATAGGTAGACACACCTCTCTCTCTCTCCCCCTTGGCCTTGGCCCCAAGGCCCGATGCATCTTAGGTAGACACACCTCTCTCTCTCTCCCCCTTGGCCTTGGCCCCAAGGCACGATGCATCTTAGGTAGACACACCTCTCTCTCTCTCCCCCTTGGCCTTGGCCCCAAGGCACGATGCATCTTAGGTAGACACACCTCTCTCTCTCTCTCTCTCTCTCTCTCTCTCTCTCTCTCTCCCCCTTGGCCTTGGCCCCAAGGCAAGATGCATCTTGGCATAGGCCATGCATTGCGCATGATGATGGGGTAGGAGTACATGGCAAGACGTCCAAAGTACGTGTTCCATGACCACCCCCATCCACTATGATTGAGCTCACTATTCATTAGAAAGCGGAGCTGCCTACTAAGGTATGTAAGGGAAAAATGCAATTCCAATAAAAATAAACAAGGAATAATAAATTTCATAGAGATCAATGTGGCCCGTATATCTTAATGATGTATGTGCATTACAACTATGATCACTAGGTTTTGAAAATCTAGCATTTAGTCAGAGTGTAAAGCTTGGTCATGTACGTGTGCTAAGACTACAATTACCATATTCTTGAGACCTACATTCACTTGTGTTGCATAGCATGGTAGCGTTCATGTCTACAATTAGAACCACCAAGTTCAAGGGACTTAGATTTCTGTGATATGCATGTACTAGTCATGTGTATAGGCCATCCATACACATCTCAATCACATATATGGGCTAAGGCTATGACTACCTAGATTCTCTTGTCGCAATATGTACCTCACCCAGGAATGTGAGCCTAGACTACAAGATAGAAGCTATAATTAGACGTTAATTACTTGCATGATTGTATTACTCGAGTACCTACTAGACTATCACATTAATGTACAATGGACGCAAGAAAGAATGTAACAACTACATTAACTCATGACATATGTATAATGGAGAGCATAGGCTCAACAAAATAATGTGATATGCTAGTTTCATGCATAAGAGAATTTAATCTTTCAGTGCCAACAAATCATTCACGAGCACAATCTAAACCTATCAAAAGTCTTTCACTGTTAACATTAGAGTGTTATTAGTTTGCATATGGCCATTATGGATACAAGAAAAACAAATATCAATAGTGGAAGTTCTGGCTAATGAATCCTATTGTGCAATTTTTAATTTAAAGTTGCATGCACATAAAAGCACTAGGTTGGAGCGAGTCAATGAGAACTAATGTAGATGTGCTGGATAGATAAATAACCCTACAATTATGTCTATAATGTAACTAGCCCCACGATTGTCCGAGAGTATAAGGCCATGTCAACATGTAAACAATTCTACCCACATTTAAAGTGGAAAAACATTAATTAGAGGTAATTCAAATGGTTCCAAAATGAACAAGCTTATCTTCTTACTTTCCTCTGCTATGAATTGAGTTTTCTATCAAGTTCAAGCTTACATATCAAGTCGCTTGTTGCTGCCTCATTCAAATGTGTGTGTGTGTGTGTGTGTGCATAAGGACACACAAAGAGAGAGAGAGAGAGAGAGAGAGAGAGAGAGAGAGAGAGAGAGAGATTTCTTAATTACAAATTTGGACACCTAAGTGCGAACTTAACCGTGCTATCCAAAATCCTCTCTTCTATCAATTTTTAAAGATCAGTAGTAAGCAGACTCAATATTTGAAGTAAGATTTTAATCTAGTTATTTCTTTGGTCTAACATTCTCCTTCTTTTTTACATCTTTTTTACTTTGATCAAGCCATTATCTAGAAGGTGATATTGTAGACTCACCCCTTTTAGTATTCTTGGAAGTGGTAGGAGCACCATAATTCCTCTTCAATTTCTCCTCAACAATCACCTTTCTTCTCTGTGTCTTTGCTAAATAAGCATAAACTGAATATGTGTCAACTAGACAGTCCCTTCCAATCTTCCATCTCATGCTCTTCCCTGTACTAGACAAATTAGTTTGCTATATTTTGCCTTTATTTATAGTCTACAAAAAGCAAATGATCACAACTCTTACTTAAATTTCGATTTCTTGTTGCGAAACAAAATGCGTGGCAAATCTAGCAAATCAAATCTCAATCATAAACAACTTTATGACACACATAATAAAACTTAGTGGAAAAATCTAATAAATCAAACATCTTAACTAAATACAAACAGCATTATAATACATAAGAGGATTTGAATAACTCAATAGATTAAGAAAGACAAGAGAAAACACACGATTGGGCCCAACCTCCCCTATGGCAAAAGCCATGGTTTGCCATCCTTGATTATATATTATAGCTTTACATGGATATTTACATTCATATATTATATATAATTATAAAGAAAGTACAAATATCAATTGAAATACAAAATTTTAAGAGTCAAGAGGTATCCTTTAACATGTTGCAATTGCCGCAGAAAATTCTGTGCTCTAAATCTTAACGTTCTAACATCACCATCGCGTCCAAAATGAGCCAAAACCCCCAAAATGACTCTTGAAGCTCTGAACTTCGATTCCAGATGTGAGAGAAATGAAAAAACTCAATTTTCACCCTATTTTCTTATTTTGCGTGCGATCCTATTGCTTTTAAAAAGAAGCTAGAAAATCCTTCTAAACTTAACCACATTAAGAAAATAGCAAGTATTCCATAAAGAAAACTTCTTTCAATAAAAACATATCTTAAATATCATATTCTAAAATAATCTCTATTAAAAACAAATAAATTAATAGTACCAGGGATAATGATCTAATTATTACAAAAGAAGTTTAAACTTATAACTTACAAATAGAGTAATAATTTTAATAATAAAATTTACACTTTTGGACTTATGCTAATGCCCAGTACTACCCAACGCTACCGCTACCTACTCTACACATGAACTAAAGCATTTACAATTGTTTATAAATAAAATAAACAAACAATAGTGAATACCTACGACTCTTTAGCTACAAATAATTAAAATAGGTTGGAACAGTGTCCTAACCTTAATTTAATTCGAATGCACTCTAAACTCATAAACGTCCATTAATGTAAATATATATTTTGCGGAATCACCCCTGCTGTGGAATCACCCACGTGCACATTAAAGTAATCTAATGCCCAAAAAGGACAGGCGTCCCCATCAACTTCTTGCACAAGGAATCCACCTTGTGTATGAGTCCCGGAAAATACATATAGTTTTACGAAATCCACTGAAAAACCTCACGGAATCCACCGAAAAACCTCACTGTCATAAAGGAGTAGCAACACAAGTAGAAGCAAGAGAAGTTGTAGGAGCAATAGACCCATTGTGTAATCTAGCTTTCCATATCTCTCTCTTAATCAATGACATAGAAACGACATTCTTGGCATCCTACAAATCTGTTTTAAGCCCAAGAGGCTTAGTTCTATCCTCACAAAGTTTCCCTAATTCCATTTATGATGGTCAATCACTAGCCTATAAAAACAATTTACTTTTCCCAATTGCAAAGCTACCTATTTTGCAACATCTAAATGAGTGGATTTCTCTTTAAAAGTCCATATCAACTTTGATGCAACAAGCTCTTTCTTAGGCTTGTAAACCCACTTTCTAAATGTCCCTTAGGTATCCAGCCCTAGCTCTCCAAGAAGTACTCATCTTTCCATGCCTTCTTGAATGCATTTCATGTAGCATCCTTTCCATAGATCTCATCTATATGCATCTTCAATGCAAAAGTTGCAAGTTGTATAAAATATTGGCTCACCAAACATGTAGGGATCCGGAAGAGGGAGTGGTACAGTCCTCGTATGTCATAGTATACTGTGCATCTGCATATGTAGTGCTCCTCCGTCTCAGGCTCTCGACCACAAAGCTGGCAAGTCCTATCCTTTGCTAGGGTATTTGTCCATCTGCCTATCTCCATCTGAAGCCTATGTGAGGAGGTCATCACAATCATATGAACTATAATGAAAAACCTATCAAGAATAGTCCATGTAGATAGTATTTTTCTTCGAGCTAGTCATAAGACAATCTACACCTTCATCTCCATCCTCTCACTGGAACCGCTCTTTGAGGTATGTATGACATTCATCACCTTTGAAAAATTTTGTTTATGATCAATTTGGTTTATATCTTTGACATGTGTAGAATTGTCCGAAACCTAGTTTTCCAATTGTGCATGGAGAACTCGAACTCTGTCCTCATCATGAGGTTCCCCAAAACATCACCATATTTGATAAGGCATGCGTCTTTCTTTGATTTAAGATTTACAAAAATTTTCTCCCAAAACTTGTCTTACCTTGACTTTTGCCACAGACCCTGATCTTCTTGTTCTTCTGGAACACATGCATCACCAAAAGTTTCCTTTATTTCTGATTCCAAATAACAGATCCTATGATTGAGTGAGTGGCACGAAAGGAAACTTACAACTTCTTAGATGGATTTTCAAGGTATAATCAATTAGAAGTGCACTCAGATGACAAACCAAAAACTACATTTGCCATTGAGTGGGGAGTCTTTGCATATATTGTCATGCCATTTGGGCTAACTAATGCACCTGCAACTTTCCAAAGGCTCATGTGCATTATCTTTAAGGACATGCTTAGGAAGTGGTTCAAGGTATTTGTAGATGACCTATGCATCCATTCTAGTTGGGAGGAGCACCTTGAGAAACTCCAACTTGTCTTCGAGGAATGTCAATAGTATCACTTGTCCTTGAATCCTCTAAAGTGCCAATTTTAGGTAAAGCATGGCATCATCTTAGGTCATGTTGTATCCAAAAATGGAATTGCCATCAACACAGCCAAGATCGTAGTTATTATGAATCTCTCTCCACCCACCAACTTGAAGGGGATATAGTGTTTTCTTGGCCACATTGGATACCACATTGCTTTTGCTTAATTATGTAACAGTTTCTCGACCATTTTATAAGTTACTAGTTACATGGGCATGGAATAAGGAATACCAAGTCTCTAACAAGCATTAAAACATGCTCTAATGACTGTACCTAGATTGGACAAGTATATTTGTTCTTGTAGATGGACACTTCTAAGATTGCAATTGGAGCTGTGTTGTGCCAGCTTAGTAAACATAACATGGATTTTTCACTAAGTTTTGTGAGTCGGTAACTCACTAAGACCAAAATGAATTATTCAACCATAAAACATGAAGGCTTAGCAATGCTTTACACTATAAAGGGATTTTGGAATTATCTTATTGTTATGCCTTTCACTTTCTTTGTGGACCATCAAGCATTGCTTTATCTTGTGATGAACAAGCCTCATATTACCAGATGTATTGCTTGTTGGCTTCTCTTATTATTAGAATTCAATTTTTCTATTATTATGCATAAGGCAAAACAACACTTCCTGTGGATTACTTATCACAAGTGACCAATGGCAAAAAGGCCATAGGAGTTGATTATCAAATCTCTGACGCTCACATGTTCCACATTCATCAAGAAGCTCAGTTGTTCAAGGTCGACTTAATGCCTCAACAGGAAGATAACATAGTCCATTTCCTTGAGAAGGGTCCACTAAAATGACCGATGAGAAAGCATGACTCATGTGCTTCTTAATCAAAATTCAATCGTACCAATTGATCACAGTCAATTATATCATCTAGGGTAGGATGGTCTTCTTAGGAGATGCATATGAGACTAAGATAGTGTTATGAGGAAAAAGTGACATTGCTAGAGGACATTTTAATGCAACCGCTACAATTAGGAAAGTGTTTCAATTGCAGTTATGGTGGCCCATACTATTTAAAGATTATGCTCGATTTGTCAAGCATTGTGATGCATGCCAATGGGCAAAGTTACCAATAAAAAAGGATACAATGGAACTCACACCAGTGATTGCCTATCAACCCTTTGAGAAGTGGGGAATAGACTTTATTGGACCTATCAATCCAATCGCTTAATATTCAAAAGCTCAACACATCATTGTAGCCATAAACTACATGAGTAAATGGGTAGAGGCTAGGGCTACTCGAAAAAATGATGTAATAACCACTACTCAATTTCTCTAAGAGCAAGTCATTTTATGCTTTGGATGCCTCATCAAGATCATTAATGATCAAGGGACCCACTTCATTAACAAAGTGATTCAGCATCTCGTGTTTGTGTTCTTGGTCATCCATAGATCGACCCATATTACCCTTAGGAAAATGGCGAAGCAAAGATTACAAACAAAGTTTTTATTAGCATCTCAATAAAAACCATCTTAGCATCACACTCAGACTGGGATCACAAACTCATGGTAGCTCTTTGGGCCTATCGCATAGCTTATAAGATTATTACATGTCAAACTCTAGTTCACCTTACCTATTGCACTGATGCTATCATATCAATCGAATTTTTTACCCCTAGTCTACAAATCACTATCCAAGAATGGTGGAAAGGCACTAAAACATGGCAACATCACCTTGAAGAGATGGAGTATTTAACAAAAACTCAATCTACTCATGCCCTATTTGTAGAGAGAAAGCTTGATGTAAGGCTTAATTTGACAAGCACATCAAACAAAAATCCTTTAATCAAGGGAATTTTGTTTTACTCTATTCAATTAAAGGTTATAAGTAAAAATTGAAATTAAGAGGTCTCAAACCATTTCGTGTTTGTGTCATCACTAGAATAGGGAATGTCGAGCTAGAAACTTAGGATAGCTAATCCATTGCCATTTCAATAGCAATAGGATTAAGAAATACTATCCACTTGGGCACCCCTCACATGAACCACCCATGGTGATCTAGATAGCCCCTCGCAACAAATAGAACAAACTTTCTATGAGGAGTTTGAGCAACAACAACATTGCCCTTCCTTACCACCATCTCGAACTCTCCCCCCCCCCACTATCCATGTCAGAGTTGTTATTATTAACAGTATCGAAATGGATGACAAACATATTATCCGGGTTGCATAACTTCATCTTCATCTGACTGCAGCTAGAACCCTTACACTTGATGCAAAGATAGATGAGGGCTGTGATTACAACATTCTACTAGAGCAATTTACAAACCACCAATGCAAATTTGAGACCATATGGGGGATGTCCTTATTTCTTGCTAGGCAAATGCAAATTGATGATCACTAATGAGATTGAGAGCATCCCGCTCCTCTTCTACATTCTTCTAATCACCGAGGCCATTGGCATCAAAATCCTCTTAGGTTGTACATTTAAGTTCATCGCAGATTGTAATGTTAACTATGTTGATAAATGTATCCACCTCTGATTTGGAGACACTTGTGTGATAATGACTTTTTTCTCCAAGGAAGCACTGCATAGACCATCCATATCCCACAACCCAATATGCCCCTTGTGACAATAATACTTGTGAACAAACTCTAGAAAGATCACGGCCACCAAAAACCCCTAGTCATAGTGGTAGTGGAGGCCAAAAGCCTATCCACATGTTCCTAAGTATTTCACACCCTAGAGGCCCAAGCAAAGGCAATTCCGCTGATGATACTGACCATACTACAACCTGCACATCACACATCATTGGGTTCCTAAAACCTTGCTATAAGTACAAGGCTATTATGTAGGTTGTCATATATGCTTTGGTTGCCTAAACTACCCACATGCACCCCCAATGCAACAACTCTTACAGTATCCACAACCTGATCTAGCTTGGTCATGTCTACTAAATTGTCCACTCCAATTCAAATCAAATCCTTGTACCCCACTCCTACGAAGAAGGAGGGTTCCCTCTTAGTCTCTTCTCTCCCTCACCTTCCTCCATCCTCACAAGTCCCCCCCATAAGGACCTGACCCATCACTCTCTAGTGTTGTCAGAACTTGCCTCTCCTATGAGCTTGCAAGATGACCCACTACTTTCAGTAGAGGACATCCTTCTCAAAATCTATACATATGCCCCATATAGGATAAGTCGTTTTTGACCTCCTCCACCAACCAACATCAAGAGACTACAATGATGTTGCTTACTCTACAAAATGGTCGAGGACTTTGTTGATACTTGTTAAGAAGCCGATTGTAGGTTGCTTTCTATAAATGGACTCAACATTCAATACATTTCCCAAAATTTTGCACTCATGGGCTTAGGATTAGCTGACCCTACATGAAGTTTTTCTTACATCTCAGTGGCAACCTACATGGGAAGAACAGGTTGCTACATGGGAAGAACACGAGCACCTCTTCTAGAAAAGTCTTATAGTTTTGGATCAATTAACATAGGATATCACACACAAAAGTAGTTAGAAATGTGTCAAATACTTCCTTTCTTTGTGAAAAATATGATCCTTAAGGACTCTTGCACTATTGAAAACTTACACCAACTATGCAACTCTACCACTTGCTTTCTAAATAACTGGTATACAGTTCACCCCATGAAGTTGTGACTCTATTACAAACTCGTCACCACAATTGAGCACCAAAAGATCATCAGCATATTAAAATATGACCTGATACATTGTGAGACCACGTCCCTCTGTGTAATTATTGAGTTTCATGCATTGACTCAACCAAAATAGCTGCTTCACCACCTGCTTCAATGGCAAGTTGCTAACCAAGAAAGAGCTCCACATTGCAAGCCATTTCAATGGACCATCGCTCTTGGATGACCTCATGTTATAAGATCCAAATGAGAGAATATTATGGTGGATATATATGGTGGACCATCGCTCGTGGATGACCTCATGTTATAAGATCCAAATGAGATAATATTATGGTGGATATATATGGTGGACCATCGCTCTTGGATGACCTCATGTTATAAGATCCAAATGAGAGAATATTATGGTGGATGACACTTAAAATATATATGGTGAATATTATGTTGGCATAGAGAGAACAAATGAGAGAAAAGAAAGTTGGAGAGAGAGAGAGAGAGAGAGAGAGAGAGAGAGAGAGATAGAGAATTTGTCAACACATTAGGGGCTAGAAGATGGGCTAGTCCCCCCCTTGTGGAGTTATATTATTGACAAGGAGTAAGCCCCTCTCTTACACATAGACCAGTTCTTACTTGTAGATCTTGGAGATAAGATCACAGCTCCTTGCACAGTATACAATTTGTAACACTTACACAACTTGGAAGTTGGCACCTTTTGATCCTTCTTGAGTCTCCTCTCCTACACAATATGTGTAGGGCTCTCCTCTTGGCACTTGATTTCAGCAAAGCTTCTGCAACACTTGCACCTTCTCTTCTCCTCTTGGAATTTGATTTCAATAGAGCTTCCGTAGCACTTGCATATTCTCTTCTCCTCTTGGAACTTGATTTCAACGGAGCTTCCACAACAATTGATTTTGCAGAGCTTCTGCAACACTTGATTTCAGCAGAGCTTCCACAGCACTTGCACCTTCTTTTCTCCTCTTAGATGCATGCAAAGTGATGCTTCCTTTGCCTGTCTCACACCCAAGAAGAACCTACTCTTGCAATACCAATTTCGAGATATCTCTATGTGTGTTGCTTAGATGAAAAAATGTCCAATACAAAAGTTGTAGATCTTGTTGTTTCCGATAACCCAAGCGAGCCATTTTTAGAGATCGTCTTTTTATTGTGAGATATTTCAAAAATGGATTCACCATGTCTATTTTTTTTAAAAAACAACTTTTTAAATGGTACTACACTCTTACTGTCACTAAATTGATTGCTTATTACGCATTCTCTATTTAATAAATTGATGTCAATAAATTAATGACTTACTTATCTTTAAGTGTTGATGATGATCTAGCACGGCCATGAGACCATTTAGAGACCAGTATTCCTAGTGTATCACTTAATGGGTTGATCAAAGCACTGTGACGGGGATATCTGGTACATGCAATACAGTTATGAAGGGGGAAAGAAGTGTCTGCCAAGTGTAAGAGTGTACACAAGAACCAAGGAGTTACACATGAATGAAGATGGATTGAGTTCTAAGAAGAGGAAGTGCATTAGCATTGTGTTATGTATTTATATGTGCATCCAGGGACGCCTGGGAATGTTTTACTTGTGTGTAATGAGCATTGCATTCATTTGGGGTCATCCTCTCCCCTACAAGTCAAGGTTTAAGGTCTTCTATTTCATTAAGAAAGACAAGAGAGAGAATTCTCTCACTAAGAAAGATGACGTGATCCTCTAGAAGTGAGGAGAGAAGTGATTTTCTATTTCTAAGGTCTTAAATGACACAAGCTTTTGTGTGGAATTCAATCTTAAGGTTGAGGCCCAAGGCAATCTAATGAACTCTCCTTATCTATGACTCAAAGTGGTTGCACGGACCACAAGTTAAGAGTACAGTTTAAAAAGTTTTTTTTTTGAAAATCCATTTTTAAAATATATCGCAATAGAAAAATGATCTCTAAAAAACAGGCCGCTAGGGTTATCGGAAACAACGAGATCTACAACTTTTGTGTTGGACATTTTTTCATCCAAACAACGCACAAAGAGATATCTCAAAATTAGTGCTGCAGAGTGGAACAACCACATCTTGCGTGAAGAACAACTCAACTCTCTCTCCAAGAAGAGAAGCTCTTGAAAGCCTATAAAAGAGGAGGCTCTCTTTGGGTGTGAGAGAGGGGTGAAGGAAGTATCACTTTGTATGTATCCAAGAGGAGAAGAGAAGGTGCAAGTGCTACGGAAGCCCTACTGAAATCAAGTGCTGTGGAAGCCCTGCTAAAATCAGGTTCCAAGAGGAGAAGAGAAGATGCAAGTGCTGCAGAAGCCCTACTGAAATCAAGTTCCCCCTGCTGAAGTGAAGTTCCAAGAGGAGAAGAGAAGGTGCAAGTGCTGCGGAAGCTCTGCTGAAATCAAGACGCGGAGAGAAGGTGCAAGTGCTGCGGAAGCTCTGTTGAAATCAAGCGCCAACAAGAGGAGAGCCCTACACATATTGTGCAGGAGAGAAGGAGACTAAAGAAGGATCAAAAGGTGCCAAATTCCATGTTATGCAAGTGTTAGCCAGTTTTATACCGTGCAAGGAACCGTGATCTTGTTTCCAAGATCTACAAGTAAGATTTGGCTTATGTGTAACAGAGGAGCTTGCTCCTTGTCAATAATATAACTCCACAAGGGGGGGACTGGCCCATCTTCCAATCCCTAGTGTGTTGCCAATTTCTCTACCTCTCTCTCTACATCTTTCTTTTCTCTCATCTATTCTCCCTCTATGCCAACATAATATTCGCCATATATATTTTAAATATATAAGAAAGTCGAGCGTGTATCTCGAATTTTATAACAGTGGTATCAGAGCAGGTCTCTTTGCTTTTCTCAAAGTAAAGGTGATCCTTGCAAGAAGAAGGTAAAGATGGTAGCTGATGAAGGATCTACAAGTGAGCAATTACATGCTCAATTGACAGAGTATCGTAGCTTGTTGGAGATTCTCGAAGTATGTCAATGGATTGACAGCTTAAAGGCAAGGGAAGAAGCTAGTTATGAAGGACCGAATCCTGCAAAGGATGGTGATAGTGGAGGAAACACCATTGCACCAATTGATGGTGAAGATGCAAAGCATCCAATTGCTAAGAAGCTTCCTAGAAGGAAGAAGGCGGGTCAAGAAGAGTAAAAAGACCTCACCTAGAGTGAGGTGAATAAGGAGGGATTACTCAAGTTCCTCCTCTTCATCATCATCATCTAGTTTCTACTTTCTTGGTTCTAAGTCTCATGCAATCCACAAACGGACAAAGAGGGACCATAAGAGGAGCAAGCTTAAGAAGACTAAGACTTTCAAGTCTAGGGACAAGGACATAAAGTTTGACTCTTACTCCGGTAAGAGAGATCCTGCTAAGGCATTAGCTTTTGTCAAGAAATTTGAAGTTGCTTTTTTTTATGGTAATTTCTCAGAAAAGTCCAACCTAAGGCATGTAGGCATTCACTTGAAAGACACCGCTAACAATTGGTGGTTGACTCTCATTTTGGAGGGAAGGAAACCTACGACTTGGGAAAAGTTCAAGAAGAAGTTTTATGCTCAGTTCTTGCCTCTTGATTTTGAGAATGATGTCAAAGAAGGACTGGAATTGGCTAGGCCAGAGAGAGCATGAAAAGGTCATTAGTTATGTGGACAAGTTTTGGTCTACTCTTCTCAAGGTTACTCCTTTCATGGAGATCAGCGATGAAGAGAAGAAAAGGAAGTTTGAAGCTGGCCTACTCCCTCATTTACACAGAACCATGAATGCGTATCCACATGAAACCTTATCTCGCATGATGGAGTCTGCCATCATAGCTGAAAGTTT
This sequence comes from Lygodium microphyllum, assembly GCF_053477565.2. NCBI lineage: Eukaryota > Viridiplantae > Streptophyta > Polypodiopsida > Schizaeales > Lygodiaceae > Lygodium > Lygodium microphyllum. Next base: position 43,962,196 of record NC_141139.1, on the reverse strand, counting down.
GCATACACTTGGTACATCTCGAAAGTTGGAGATGAGTTCTTATAGAGCTAGACAAGAGCAGCTCTATGGTCAACCAAGAGATAGGACAAATCGAAGAAGGCCTACCTTTACCCATGACCAATATTCAAAGCTAGAGGGTAACAAGAAGAAGCACCAGTATCTCTCACTCTCTAAGATACAAAAGTACAAAGAGGAAGGAAGGTGCTTTCTTTGTGGTGAGTTAGGGCATATGAAGCCTGATTGTCCTCACAAAAGGAAGGAATAAAATATGGTTAAAGATCCTCCTCCGCCATCCTCAAATTCTGTTTCGGATGTGCAAGCTAATACTCATTCAAGTTAGAAGAAAAGACAACTCTTAAAGGGTTGGGGGACACTCAACAATCAACGAGTTTTGATACTCTTTGATTCAGGGTCCATAGATAATTATACTTTGAAAGGCTACAAATTCCACCGGATTGATTGGGAACACCAATTGGATCAAGTTCGGCATTTGAAGGGCTTACAACCAATTCTACTCCTATTCAAGGGAAGTTGAATCTTAGAATTGGGGATTACTGCGACCAAGAATCTTTTCTACTTGCACCCATAGGTAACTGTGATGTTATCTTAGGCATGCCTTGGCATTAAAGATTAGACCTCTTCCCGATTTTGTTAAGAAGACCCTTGCATTTCAATTCAAGGGTCAAAACATAGTATGCATAGCTGATGTTGGAGATTGGCCTGCGCCAATGGTTAGTCATGTTAGCATTTCTAAATAAATGAAGAAAGCTATTTCTGCATACATGATTTTTGTGAGAGAGTCAAAAGAAACTAATGATTCAAGGGCACTTGGTGTCTCTAATGAACACATAATACCAACTAATGCTTCTAAGTCTCAGACTTTAAAATAACCCCTCTCTTTAATTGATCAAGCTAGACGTGATTTTTTTAAACAATATGAAGATTATTTTAGTGATTCACTCCCAGGAGAGTTACCTCCTAAGCACCCGAAAGATCACACAATTGATCTTATCCCAGGGAATTCACCACCTAACCAACTGCCTTACCGAGTAAGTGCAAGTCAGCAAGAGGAGATCCTAACACAAGTAAATGAATTGTTGGAAAAAGGGTTAGTTCAACCTAGCTCTTCTCCATACTGCTCTCCAATCTTACTTGTTCGAAAGAAAGATGGTTCTTTTCGTATGTGTATAGACTGCAGATCTTTGAACAAGATCACAATCAAGAATCATTAGATGATATCTTGGATAAGTTGCAAGGGGCTAGTATCTTTAGTTGCATTGATCTCAAGAGTGGCTATCACCAGATACGAATAACACCTGAAGATGTTCATAAGACAGCTTTTTGTACAACATTTGGACTATACAAGTTCTTAGTCATGCCATTTGGTTTGACTAATGCACCCGCCACATTCAATCGAATGATGGAGAGAATTTTTAGACCTCAGTCAAAGTTCATAGGTGTCTTCTTTGATGACATTCTAATATTTTCACGATCTGAAGAAGAGCATAGAAAACATATATCTATTGTTTTTCAAGAGCTTTGCAAGCATAGACTACATGTCAATGCTAAGAAGAGTGATTTTTTTTTCCGAAAATTCATTACTTAGGCCATTTTTTTTCTCACAATTTGGTGAGAATGGATTGTGAGAAGATTCGAGCCATTGTTGAATGGCCTACACCTACTTCTGTACATGAAGTTAGAAGTTTCTTGGGCCTATGTTCATACTATAGGAGGTTCATACGAGGTTTTGCGTATGTTGCATGTCCTCTACATGACCTTACTAAGAGGCGAAAGCCTTTTTGCTTGGGATCAAGGCAACTACAAGCCTTTGAAATAATTAAGTTTCTTGTGACTCAAGAACCAGTTCGCATAGGTCCGGATCTTCAAAAACCTTTTGAATTTCACTGCGATGCTTCTGGGGATTGCATTGGAGCTGTGCTTAACCAAGAGCATCATGCAGTAGCATTTGAGAGCCGACATCTCAAGGACCATGAGCTACATGCTCTAGTATATGAGAAAGAGCTTATGGCAGTAGTACATGCTCTTCAAGTATGGAAACACTATTTACTTGGTGCAGATTTTGTTATTAAAACAAATCACCAAAGTCTAAGATACTTCCTCACTCAGAAGAAGCTCCTAGAGAAAGAGATGCGTTAGGTAAATTTCTTATCTATGTTTCATTTTCAAATCCTTCACACATTTGGAACTAAGAATGTGGTAGCAGATGCTCTATCACAGCAACCTCGAGTGAATGCAATCACAATTGTTTACCATAACGAGTTAATGGATTTACCCAAAATGTATGCAACTGATTCCGACTTCTCAACCGTATGGGATCAGCTTAACTCAGGTCAGTCGATTACACCTTACTTGATTCAAGATGGTTATTTGTATCATCATCAAGCAATTTGTGTAGCATTACCATTGCGGCACAAGGTAATGGATGAAGCACATGCATCTCCATATGCTGGACATAGGGGTATTCTACCCACTACTCAAGCATTGGAAAGATATTTCTTTTGGCCCACTCTTAGAGCTGACATTGAAAGATATGTCCAGGATTGCAAGATATGCCAAAAAGTAAAGTATGACAGGCATAAACCACCTGGTCTACTGAAGCCATTACCTATTCCCAATGAGCCTTGTGAAAGTATAGCCATGGACTTTATCATGGAGCTTCCTCGCACACAAGCAGGAAATGATGCAATCTGGACTATCATTGATAGATTTAGTAAGCAAGCTCAATTTATACCTGTGCGAAAGACAATCAAAGCCGATCATATGGCTAGGCTATTCATTGCTCATATTTTCAAGCATCATGGCATGCCTAAGTCCATTATAAGTGACCGAGATCCCCGCATGATCAGCCTCTTTTGGCAAACTCTATTCGAGAACCTCGGGACAAAGTTAAAGTTTTCATCCTCTTATCATCCTCAAACGGATGGGTAGAGTGAAAGTGCTAATTCTATTGTTTTGGACCTTTTTAAATCCTATGTCTCTGATAATCAAATAGAATGGAAAGAGTGTTTGCCTTTAGTAGAGTTTGCATACAATAATACGGTACACTCTAGTACTGTTAAGGCACCCTTTGAGATCATCTATGGTAAGCCTCATTTACCACCCATTCTTTTTACAAAGGATAAGATCTTTGCATCAGATGAGTCTGTTAGAGACATTGATACAACTTTCACTCAACTAAAAGCTGCTATCGAAAGGACACAAGAGAAGCATAAACGCGAAGCATCATCGTAAGTTAGATCTCAAGTTGGGACAGCATGTTCTTCTTAAGTTTGAGAAGACTCGCTTGAAGAAGCAGAAAGGTCAAAAGGGTAAAGTGATTAAGCTTTCTAATCACTATTATGGCCCTTTCAAGCTCATAGATAAGATAAACGATGTGACTTTTTGTTTGCATCTACCAAGTCATTGGAACATTCATAATGCTTTCCATATAAGTTTGCTACTACGTCCCTATATTGGCGAACCTCCAATGGAACCAATCAAGGAAGATTTACCTGACATAGAAGAAACAAAAGAGTTTCTTGTGCTTGAAAGAATTTTACACCATCAGGACAATACTCTGTCAAGTAATAACACAATATTAGTGAGCTTGGGAATCTCCCAATTCCCATTTTTTGAATACTAGAAATGTGGCACGCGGATAACATGATCGTAAGTTTCTCAAAACCATATGATGTGACCTATCATTGGAAAGCGCTTGAAAATTTGAATCTATTGAGCTATAGAGTGCTTGATTTGGAGATATATAGTGTTCAAGTTATGACAAATCCAAGGATATGACCACGTGTCCCAAAGTTATGGGAAATTTCCATATTCCCCAATATGGTGTTTAATGTATTACGGAAGTATTTGGTTAAGTTTAAGAATTATCCCCAATTGGACACTCAGTTTATGACTAAGTGAGAACTACAAGACTTTCTAGATCTTCTTAAGGACTATGTATCCCCTCTACAGTTGAGGTCAAATGTTTAGAAGCCAGAGGGATGTCACTAAATTGATTCCTTATTATGCATTATCTATTTAATAAATTCATGTTAATAAATTAATGACTCACTTTGTTTAAGTATTGATGATGATCTAGCATGGCCACGAGACCATTTAGAGACCAATATTCCTAGTGTATCACTTAATGGGGTGATCAAAGCACTGTGACGGGGATATCTGGTACAGGCAACAGTACAAGTTATGAAGGGGAAAAGAAGTGTCTGCCAAGTGTAAGAGTGTACACAAGAACCAAGGAGTTATACATAAATGAAGATGGATTGAGTTCTAAGAAGAGGAAGTGTATTAGCATTGTGTTATGTATTTATGTGTGCATCCAGGGACACCTGGGAATGTTTTACTTGTGTGTAATGAGCATTGCATTCATTTGGGGTCATCCTCTCCCCTAAAAGTCAAGGTTTAAGGTCATTTTATTCATTAACAAAGACGAGAGAGGGAATTCTCTCACTAAGAAAGACGAGAGACGTGATCCTCTGGAAGTGAGGAGAGAAGTGATTTTCTCTTTCTAAGGTCTAAAATGATACAAGCTTTTGTGTGGAATTCAATCTTAATGTTGAGGCCCAAGGCAATCTAATGAACTCTCCTTAACTATGACTCAAAGTGGTTGCATGGACCACAAGTTAAGAGTACAGTTAAAAAAGCTGTTTTTTTGAAAATCCATTTTTAAAATATCTCGCAATAGAAAAACGATCTCTAAAAAACGAGACGCGTGAGTTATCAGAAACAGCGAGATCTACAACTTTTGTGTTGGACGTTTTTTCATCCAAACAACACACAAAGAGATATCTCGAAATTAGTGCTGCAGAGTGGAACAACCACATCTTGCATGAAGAACAACTCAACTCTCTCTCCAAGAAGAGAAGCTCTTGAAAGCCTATAAAAGAGGAGGCTCTCTTTGGGTGTGAGAGAGGGGTGAAGGAAGCATCACTTTGCATGTATCCAAGAGGAGAAGAGAAGATGCAAGTGCTGCGGAAGCCCTGCTGAAATCAAGTTCCAAGAGGAGAAGACAAGGTGCAAGTGCTGCGGAAGCCCTGCTAAAATCAAGTTCCCCCTATTAAAATTAAGTTCCACGAGGAGAAGAGAAGATGCAAGTGCTGCGGAAGCCCTGCTGAAATCAAGTTCCAAGAGGAGAAGAGAAGGTGCAAGTGCTGCGGAAGCCTTGCTAAAATCAAGTTCCCCCTATTAAAATTAAGTTCCACGAGGAGAAGAGAAGGCGCAAGTGCTGTGGAAGCTCTGCTGAAATCAAGCGCCAAGAGGAGAGCCCTACACATATTGTATAGGAGAGAAGGAGACTCAAGAAGGATCAAAAGGTGCCAACTTCCAAGTTGTGCAAGTATTAGCCGCTTGTATACCGTGCAAGGAACCCTGATATTGTTTCCAAGATCTACAAGTAAGAACGAACTTATGTGTAATGGAGGAGCTTGCTCCTTGTCAAAAATATAACTCCACAAGGGGGGGGACTGGCCCATCTTCCAATCCCTGGTGTGTTGCCAATTTCTCTACCTCTCTCTCTACATCGTTATTTTCTCTCATCTATTCTCCCTCTGTGCCAACATAATATTCACCATATATATTTTAATTATATAAGAAATTCGAGCGTGTATCTCGAATTTTATAACATTTACACTTGGCAGACACTTCTTTTCCCCTTCATAACTTGTACTACATGTACCAGATATCCCCGTCATAGTGGTTTGATCACCCCATTAAGTGATGCACTAGGAATATTGGTCTCTAAATGGTCTCATGGCCATGCTAGATCATCATCAACACTTAAAGAAAAGTGAGTCATAAATATATTGACATAAGTTTATTAAATAGAGAATGCGTAAAAAGCAATCAATTTAGTGACACCTCACATCATTCCTTTACAAGCTAGTTGTCTGGCCTACCTACTTGAACTCTCTGGCCAAACTAGAGTGCAATCCGAATTTCTACTATTGGTGGATTCTAGACCCTTCTCTTATTATACATAAATAAAAACCATTCATTCTATTATATATAACAATAACATTATAAAAATCAAAAACTTAGAAAAATTTTACCTCACACACTACCTTCCCTCCCAAGCTAGGAAGCTTGACTCAATTTTGCAGAGGGAGGGAGAATGATGACTAATGACAATGACCATGCTGACAAATGACCAAGAAGAAACTTATCAAAACCAACCAACCAAGGCTGCCAAACAAGTAATAGTTATTGTAGTAAGATGATAAGAGATGGATAAGTTAAGACTTTTAATTGCGCAATGATATGTAGGTATAAAATATTGGTGCAACATTATTTTTCATATAAATACGTAAGCATAACTTGAGATTTTATGGAGTAACTCATGAGTATTTCCATGGCTTTGTAGGAATTAGAATAGCCTAGAATTGGGAACAAGCCCATCCTCATCAAAGACTCTCTTAACAAATACAAGAATATATTATTGGTCCTATAGTAGACCAACATTGGCATTAAAGTGAGCATGTACGAAGTGGAATATATTCAATTTCAGAGTACAAGTCGTTTGGACAACCTAATAACACATCACCAGTCACTTTGGGAATTGATAGCAAAATATAAATTGGGTACCTATGTTAGAGCCTCATGCAACCCCATCCATTTTCATGTGAAGCCAACATCTACTACTACCACCTAGAAAATAAAGCCTTCAAGTTCAAATTTAACATACAGAATGGAGACCATTGGTAGACCCAAGAGACTGTCATCGAACATGCTATGAAAATAGTAGAAAAAACTTTAGGCATAAAAAGAAAATTGGGAAAACATGTGAAGGTAAAAAGGCTAATAGGAGTACCCCAATAATGGAAAGGCCAAGCTATAACCCAAAGGGGGTGCTCTTGCCTGTTGTACAAGATGAGGATTTGAAAGTCATAGCACAGGTGCTTCACCACCTCTTCACATACAACAATCCCACAACGAGCCAATGTAGGATTCCCAAATCAAGGAAGTCAAAGAGCAGATGGTCATGCTTGTGGTAGCACAAATGCCTAGATCCATTCAAGTCTCTCATCGATCACATTCATTATGCACACTCACATTTTCTCTTCAGATCATATGTTAAGAGTAACTCTGTGGCACCCCATTATCCTAGAAAACACACTAGCTAGGTATTGAGACAACTTGTCCCTCCATCATAAACTACAACAATTATTCTAGGCCTCATGATATAATCAGCAATCCATGTATATTGCTTGGCTCACTACAGAAGATGACCCTCCTAACCTCCATAGAGACATGGAATGCAAAGCTTATCTCTCTCACATAGCTCTAGCTCCTTAAGCATCTTGATTGTCAACTTGGCAGCCTCACCACAATATTTACCAATATGTGGATTACAACAAGACCCTCTTCAAAGTAAGTTGATCCCTCTAAACACACAAGCAACCTTGACATGGATAAAATCTCCCTAAAATCACCCTAGCTCCTTCTCTTAATTCATGCAAGTTGAATAGGGGTTATAGTATATGGAGGTTCACCATAGGATGCCACCCTATTCTTCCTCAATTCTCAAGCCAATGTTGATGAGGATATATTACTTCACACTAATTTTAGGATCACCCATTAGCACTTAGAACCTCATAGTGAAACTTTCAATGTTGCTTATCATGCAGCACATTGATGATATAGTCTATTAACCTTTCATATTATGTTTTCGCTTTATTATTATATGTAGTCCCTTTCGTAGTTATATTTGAAATATTTACCCTACCTAAGGAGAGATTTTTTCCACGTATTTTGTGTAGATAGAGTTTGTAAGACGATGGGGGTAGTTAGGATATCCAAGTCATGTAGTGTAAATCACACTAGCTATCTTGGGGCTTTTTACTGATGTGGCTGATGGAGTGAGGCACAATGTGACTCTTACAAATGATTAGAGGTAGGGTACATATGTAACATGATTCTCTTGAGTGCCTTTAAAAATGGAATAAGGAAGACTTAGTACCTATGCTTGAAGATTGTAAGCCAATAAGAACTAATTATGGAGGGTAATATTTGTATTGAAGCCTAATGGGATGCTGGAAGTGATACGTTTCGATTGATAGTAATCTTTACCACAACTTAGAAGAGATGATGGTTTATTTGCATGAGGTGAAAAATAGGCGATGCAATGGCATGATCTATTAAGGAGAGATTCTCATGTTTTAGCAACTTCGCAAACAAAAACAACAATACAAAGCACATATTTTCTTTGTGAGCCTTGATCTTTCACAAACAAACTAGTGCTAGATGAACAATGCTCAAAGACAAGAAAGCAACGGTTGTAACAAGGTTCCTTTTCATGTTTGAAGACATGTACTTTGAATGCCTAAAGCTTTGAAGTGACTTGTTAAGGTTAATTTCAGGGGCTTAACTTTGACCACTCCTAAACTACATCATGTATTGATAAAGTGGAGAGTTAAGAAATGTTTGGATTTAGTTTCGATCACTCCTAAATTATGGAAGTACGTGGATGTAGTGGAGGGCTAACATGCAAGATTTTCTCATAAGAACATTGTGCTTTAGGGTTTTAAGTTATTATCAGGGATTGAAATCTAGGTTTTCCCTATTGTTGTTCATAATTCACAAAGCTTTTCATCTTGATCAATCAGAAGTGTCTCTCTCTCCCCTCTTTCCTAGCTCACTATGCCAATCTAGACACGCGTCCTTTCATGAGTGTCACCATGGCTTTATTCCCGTGTATATGGTAACTATCTCAAAATAATATGCTACTCAAGGGCTAATCCCATCATGGGATTATAATGAAAGCCTTGATGTCAGCGTCATGACTAATGGAAGCTTTGTTGAGGAAAAGCACCGAGTGTGACCAACAAGCATATTATAAGGCATGGGAGAAGAGCCGAAGGTGGCGGGAAAGGATGAAGTTACTGAGACGCAAAAGCGGGGAGAAACGAGACGACACACAATGAAGATGAAGCTGTTGCGACGAAAGAGCTCAATGAAGCCTGCAGAGGTCGATGGCAGGAGGAAGGAAGGAGGGTGATGAGAAGAAAGCCATGTTGAAGTTGACGACGAAGCTCTGTATATGAAAGGGACGAATGTAGCAGAAGAGGAGGAGGCGACAACGAAGCGGAAGGAATCAATGATCACGGGAGAATCAAGTCGAAGAAGAAGACCACTTGCAAGCAATTAAGCGTGTACTTGCACGCAGGCAGAGACTGCAAGAATGCTGTAGTTTCGGGCAGGCGGCCGGCAGAGAGAGATCAGAGAGAGATGGAAGCAAAGATCAACGCCTTTGGGTATTGGGGTTTTGAAAAAATTTGGGGGTGTGGCAAGTGGGGCTACAGGCGATGCTGTCTCAACCTGATCTCAACGGGCCGTCGAGGAGGATAGAGACACTGAATTTACCAAAAGCCGCTTGCCACACGATTTGACCCATCATCGCACGCCGTTTAAAAAAGATTCATTGCTATCTCATCAATAACGTATGCTTATGGGACCATAGGTAGACACACCTCTCTCTCTCTCCCCCTTGGCCTTGGCCCCAAGGCCCGATGCATCTTAGGTAGACACACCTCTCTCTCTCTCCCCCTTGGCCTTGGCCCCAAGGCACGATGCATCTTAGGTAGACACACCTCTCTCTCTCTCTCTCTCTCTCTCTCTCTCTCTCTCCCCCTTGGCCTTGGCCCCAAGGCAAGATGCATCTTGGCATAGGCCATGCATTGCGCATGATGATGGGGTAGGAGTACATGGCAAGACGTCCAAAGTACGTGTTCCATGACCACCCCCATCCACTATGATTGAGCTCACTATTCATTAGAAAGCGGAGCTGCCTACTAAGGTATGTAAGGGAAAAATGCAATTCCAATAAAAATAAACAAGGAATAATAAATTTCATAGAGATCAATGTGGCCCGTATATCTTAATGATGTATGTGCATTACAACTATGATCACTAGGTTTTGAAAATCTAGCATTTAGTCAGAGTGTAAAGCTTGGTCATGTACGTGTGCTAAGACTACAATTACCATATTCTTGAGACCTACATTCACTTGTGTTGCATAGCATGGTAGCGTTCATGTCTACAATTAGAACCACCAAGTTCAAGGGACTTAGATTTCTGTGATATGCATGTACTAGTCATGTGTATAGGCCATCCATACACATCTCAATCACATATATGGGCTAAGGCTATGACTACCTAGATTCTCTTGTCGCAATATGTACCTCACCCAGGAATGTGAGCCTAGACTACAAGATAGAAGCTATAATTAGACGTTAATTACTTGCATGATTGTATTACTCGAGTACCTACTAGACTATCACATTAATGTACAATGGACGCAAGAAAGAATGTAACAACTACATTAACTCATGACATATGTATAATGGAGAGCATAGGCTCAACAAAATAATGTGATATGCTAGTTTCATGCATAAGAGAATTTAATCTTTCAGTGCCAACAAATCATTCACGAGCACAATCTAAACCTATCAAAAGTCTTTCACTGTTAACATTAGAGTGTTATTAGTTTGCATATGGCCATTATGGATACAAGAAAAACAAATATCAATAGTGGAAGTTCTGGCTAATGAATCCTATTGTGCAATTTTTAATTTAAAGTTGCATGCACATAAAAGCACTAGGTTGGAGCGAGTCAATGAGAACTAATGTAGATGTGCTGGATAGATAAATAACCCTACAATTATGTCTATAATGTAACTAGCCCCACGATTGTCCGAGAGTATAAGGCCATGTCAACATGTAAACAATTCTACCCACATTTAAAGTGGAAAAACATTAATTAGAGGTAATTCAAATGGTTCCAAAATGAACAAGCTTATCTTCTTACTTTCCTCTGCTATGAATTGAGTTTTCTATCAAGTTTAAGCTTACATATCAAGTCGCTTGTTGCTTCCTCATTCAAATGTGTGTGTGTGTGTGTGTGTGTGCATAAGGACACAGAGAGAGAGAGAGAGAGAGAGAGAGAGAGAGAGAGAGAGAGAGAGATTTCTTAATTACAAATTTGGACGCCTAAATGGATGAGTCAAAAGCTATGCATATATGAAAAGCTGGAGGCACAGAGTGTGGAGCTCGGAACTTTTTGAACAAGTGGATCAATGGAGGCTACCGCTTGGACTCTCTCTTGAATCTTCTAGTCTACAACTTTGGTGAGTTGTCTTGTCTTATCTTTTTTTATTTTTCCTTATTTTGACTTCTAGAAAGTCCATAGAGTACCTTCTAGGAAGACATGGTTGTGTCAATGAGCTTTGAGAACTCTTGAAAGAATAAAAGTGCATCCAATGTCCCAACATTGAGCATAAGCACCATCAATATCCTATGCTTATACCTATGCATAGCCTATGCATGCTCTAGACTAGGCACATGCGAAGCACATGCATAGGCTAGGCATAAGTGAAACTAGGTATACTTGATAATAAGGCATAGACCTACGCTCATTCTTAGACTATCCCATGCCTCGTGTTACCTTTTCTAGGTTAAGCATAGTTTGTACACGAAAAAGACAAGACATGGCATTGCATTTTCCTAGGCCTCGCCTAGCTAGCCTATGCATAGCATCGGCATAGGTATATGTTATGCCTAGGATTGCATTTCTCCTTAATCTATTACATGTGTAGCCTAGCATACATCTACATGATACTTTAGCCTATGTATGACATAGACTAGGCATAGGTTGCATATAGGATAGACACATGTTAGGCATCTCGATAGGTAAGTCCAAGTATATTATGGGTAGGGATTAAACAAGACATAGGCCTACACTTCCTCTTAGTTTATGTTATGACTAGCTTAGCATAACTCATATGCACTACAAGGAAATGGTTGCATACTGATGGCCATTTTCAAGAAATTAGGCGGTGTTGTTAAAGCGTCGCTATTGGCAATGCCAATAGCGACTATGCATTGAGGAAAAAAAAGTGTCAAAACCCAAGTGTAGTATTTTATAGGTTCGTAAATGAGTGAGAGTGAGAGAGTGAAAGAGAAAGGGAGAGAGCTCAAAGCAAGGTAGAAAGAGAGAGAGAGAGAGAGGGGGGGTGAGGAGAGAAAAACATATAGAAAGGGGCAAAGAGAGATGTAAGGAAAATAAAGTCTTCATCTCATCAACTGAAAAGGAAGAAGCAGTCGATGAAGAAGGTGGATCTCCCATCTCGATGATGAGAAGCAACGTTTTCACGTCGGGTTCACAAGATGTAACTACACAGAATACGTGCGGGAGTTCGTGAAAGTTGCTCGCCGCAGGGACAATTTGTGAGATGGGAGCAAAGAATGATGAAGAGTACTCAACACAAGATAATTATGGAGAAGAGGAAGTTTAGATACAAGACAAATGTGAAAACATTCTCATTGATTAAAGGTATGGTCAAGATATATGCTCAAAAGACTCTTGGTCAAGGAGAGCTAAAGGATATGTACAAAAGACATATGAAGAGCTTCAGATTAATCTTGCAATGACAAATTTTTCATATGTGTCCTAAACACATATGAAAAGTTCTTAGCCTCCTAAGATGAGGCTAAAATGTGTCCTAAAGTGGTCTAAGATTCAATTGCCTTAGTTTTAAGTGTGTCTATTGGTTGTAGTTCTTGAGATGTGGAGCTCTACATATGTTGGCATCCACTACCCATCTTGGTCATGTGGCAGGATATTATTCACTAGCATGTTAGGTGAGAAACATGAGGATGCACTCGAGATTCTACAACTAGACTACACCTGTAGTCCATCCTTGGTTATGGTACATTTGTTGTGCCACCTCTTTTCTCCTTGGCTGGTTCATACTTAGTGACCATATGTATATACATGTGGAACTTTCATATTAGTCTTTTATCATATTGTAGACTTGATTCTTTTGTGTAGAAGAAGAAAAATAATAAGAAGATGATTTTAGCTCTATCTCTATGTATTCTCAAGTCTCTATTGTTGTTTGTATTTGTGCTCTTGCCTTTACCTCTCTTCACTCTTGGTTATTTTCATGGTATTAGAGCCATTCCACAGCTACAGGAGCTTCATTGAAGGCTAAGGTGAAGGAATTTAAGCATGTGAGCAAGCAAGCAAGCAAGAAATGGCTACAAAGCTCTTCTACCTTGCTCAACTCACCTTGGGTTATAGGCTTAGGAGGCTCCTAAGGCTCCCACAATTATAGTCTCCTATTGTAGTGAAACTTGCTAAGTAGAAAGAATAGTGTATATAATTTAGATCGATCATTTAGGAATTTTTTTGTCTTTTGGAATTTGAGGTCATTTTGGCCTCCCTTCTAAACTTACAAGTGGTCTTTACAACACTTTTTGTGTATACTGCAATTTCACCTATGTCCGGTGTTTATAGGTGTAGAGATTACAAATTTTGAATATGTATGGTTTTAGCTGTTTGCTAGAACTTGTATACACAAAAGGAATCTACATACAAATTGCAAATAGCAATTATTGTTATATAATTAATAGAAAAGTTTGCATGTTTACTTGTAGTGCACCTGCTATTAGCTTGCTTTCAGATTGCAGTTTTTTGCAAATTGTTTGTTTTGTCAGAATGTTTTCACAACTTCAACCTAATTGCTAGCAAGAAGCTTGATAAGAACAATTAACTTATATGGAAGTTCAAGATGAAAATTTTCTTGAAGGGCAAAGGTGTTTGGAATTACATTGAAGGAGATGTGGGAGTAACTTTCTCCTAGTATCTCCCTCAACATCCACCTTTTTCATTGGTGGATATGTATATGACAAGAGCATTCTACTCTCTGAAAACATGAATGAAATGCATTACTCAAATAGATTGATTGGTTTAAATTTTTTTTTAAAAAGAGCATTGGCTAATGGTCTAAGCACTACAAATCAATGGCTCACTCATTGAAATCCTTACCCATTATATTTTATTCTTGGCTACAAGAGAATCAAATGATGAAATTAGAGTTATGTACTAATGTAAGCAAGTCCCTCTCTCTCTCTCTCTCTCTCTCTCTCCTTTTTCTTTTATCTCTTCCTCTCTCTTTTCCTCCCTCTCCCTTTCTCCTCTTTATTAGTATCCCTCTCTCTTTTTCTTTCTTCTTTTTCTCTCTATTTTTAATTGATCTCTCTCCATATTTAAATTTTAATCATTTTCTATATAGGAAATTTTATGAGATACAAAAAATGCATCAATATTTCCTTTATATGTGTCCATGTATTTCCCACATATAACTAGGGAATCAAATATTCCACATCTACTAGTAGGGAATTACACATCAAAAGAGAGAATTTCCTACATTCTTTCAAAATTCCCTATATAAGAAAATAGGATAATGTGGTCTCCCATTTCTAATAGTAGGGAATTATAGATCATCATAGTGACTTCCTATGTTCTCTCAAAATTCCCTACATAATAGAATGTAAGAATGTCATCCCTCACTTTTAATATTAGAGAATTATATGTACATGTTGAGAATTGCCTACATTTGCTTAAAACTCTTTATATAGATGAATATAGGAATTTCAAGCATTGGTCAAAGTATTTAAAATATACCTTATAAAAAGGTATAAATATAATAAAGTTTTAGTAGACCATATGAAGATGTCCAAGAACCATCTACCCCAAGTACACATCTACACACGGGTACATGCATGTGCACACACATACCCTCTCCACTCTTAGTTGAATAGTCATGTCTAGATGCAATTGTGGACTTGTTTTTCATTGCATTAAATGTTAAAAACTTGCATGGAAAAGTTTCCCATATTATACAAATGGGTGGCCTCAAGCTAGTTACTCAATCCTATACTAAAGATGGATATATTTTGTTCATTTCATGCCTAGTTAGTGCAATAATGCTTCTTGCTTTTGCTTTGATAATTTGAGAATTTTTAGTCCTTACCCCTTCAAAAGTTTATTTCAATGGTGTAAGCCCTCTGAAGGTAACATATGACTATAGCTTCTATTTGCCAACAATTGAGTAGCTCAATACATATAAACACTAGTAGACATGATAGTTTGATGAGTAGGAGGGGACAATTTGTTGTCTTAGATTTGGAGTGAATGAAATTGAATTATTGGTGAGCTTCTAATTAGGATGACTTGAATGTTAGTTTATTTTTATTACTAAATTAAAATTGGTTTCTTTTCTATATTATAGAAAATATTTTGATTGAGTAGATTGCCTACTTTAGTTCTTAATAATAGTTAGTGTAAAAGAATTATTAGCTTCCTTAATTATAGTGAGTTAATATATATTGGATTAAGATAGTTTCTCTATAATTTATTATTTTTACTACAAAATAGAATTTATTTTGAATATATAGAAACATAAAATTCCATGACTTGACTAAGCAAGTATGCTTCAACTTTTAGATAGGTGTTTGAAGGGAACCTTGAAGACTTGGTCATTTTTCCACAACGGTCTAAGGGTAACATGTCTTCCACACTTCTTTGATGTGGGTAGCCACTTGTCCCTTCTCTTTTATAACTTCTATTTCTTCCTCATTTTTCATGTTGATATTCCCTTTGTATTGATGAGAGAACACCACATGTCTTCTAGACCGACCTTCGTGTCTAGCAATCACTTTACCTTCTTGATTTACAAGAGCGCAATCGAGAACTCCCTCTCTTCTTTACATAGCTACAAATTACATGTTATCTCCTCCAACTCAAGTACTCTACATGTTAGTGTTCTAGATATCCAACCATCTCACTAGTCCCTTGTTGCCATTTTGAGGTCTTGGGTGATGGGGGAATGTTCGTAACATCAAGTTAGGGAAACATGTAGACACTTTGTAGCAACACTTTTCCTCTCATATATAACTCTCATTTTCAAATTTCCATCAAAGCTTGGACACAAGTTATCTCCATTTGTTAATGAGCACTGATGTTGTGATAGAGATTGGGAGTTGGATTTTTGCATTGGCAAGCATTATCCTCCTAGGTAAGTTTTGTCAAATTTCACCTACATAACTTTTGTGCATTTTTCCCCATGTAATTTCGCCTTGTGATGGGTAAGTAATGTCCATTTTTCCACATATATGTTTGCCTTCTTTGACATGTTTTTAACCTTGCCTTCTCCATTTCCCATCTTTCCTAGCATCCAATTGATATGCCCTAGATACCAAAAAGATTTCATTCCTTGATTACCTCTTATAGTCCAATTGAGAAATCCAATCACATGTATCTTTCGAAAAACTAGATAGAGAATATCTATCTTAAGCTTACTAATTTTACACCTCTGAGCTACATAGTACTCATAAATATTAGCCCCAAATTATCCCTATAAGACAAAATTAGATTTGAGTTATCATCAACAAAAGGATGGGTGTACATTTATGTAATGAAGGAGACCTAACTTTCCTAACTAAAGGGGGAGAGAGAGAGAAGGACTGCAGAAGAAGGGGGAGAGGAGAGAGAGAGGCAAGAAGAAGAGAGAGGAAGAGGGGAAGAGGAAGAAGAAGAGGAAGCCATGAAAGCTTGAGAAGGTGAAAAGAGAGTTTCTTGGTTATTTGTGTGATGCTTCAAAATACCCTCTTACACCTTATATACCGTCAGTGTGACTGGTATGTTCCCATGCCATATTCCCGTGATCCCCGTTCATTACAAACCATCCCGTCTCATGAAGTTTTTGTCCTAAAAAACAAGGGATGTAGTCATGGACTGTAAGAGTGTGCTGTAGGAAATTAGCCATAACTTGGTGTGGGCAACTCCGAATGGGACAATTGAGGTGTCGTTACGGAGCCCATGAGATGTACTTTCAGCCCATGTAGTTGGGGTGGGACTGTAATCAGGTCAGAACCAAAACTGGTATAAAATAAAGGGCTGTCCAGGAATTTCTAGTGTGCAGTCCCAGATGGTATGGCTGGAGAAAAACAGCCATAACTTCCACTAGGGAACTCTGATTAGGGCAAGTAAGGTGTTGGAACGGAGCCCTCGAGGTATACTTTCTGGCCATGTATGGAGGGTGGGGCTGAGAGTGGATCAAGACCAAATCTGGTACAAAACAGGTGGCTGTCCAGATGCAGACTGTAGCCCAAAATAGGGGTCATGGTGAGGTACCAGCCAACACAGCCTCCTTGAGGTGTGGAAATTCATCCAATATAGATGCTGGGCGCCAAGAGGCTTCCTCTATTGGTAGGCCTTGCCATTTGATCAAGTATTCATGTATGGAACGGGTGCGGAGTTGCTTTTCAGATTGCCCAATGACCGCTTCCGGAGTGTACTAAATAAGGCCCTCCTCATCTATGGGTGGGAGCTCCTCTACATGATCTTTGGGAGTGCTAATGAAAGGTTTCAATTGGCTTACGTGGAAGACGTCATGGATCTTAGTGGTGGAAGGGAGTTGGAGGCGGTAATCCAAATCCCCAACCTTCTTAATGATCTTGTAGGGCCCATAGTAATGATGTGCCAATTTGTTGCAAGAGCCGTCCTTTAGTGTGGCATAACGGGATTTGGGGACCTTGAGGAGTACCATTTCACCCTCTTGAAAGTCAAGGGGTCTTCTTTTTGCATCAGCATGGAGCTTCATGTGCTCTTGAGCCCTTTTGAGGTTTACCTTGCATTGTTGAAGTAGAGCTTGCATGCGGTCTAGCTCTTCTCTCCCCAAGGGGTTGAGCTTTTCATTGAAGATCACGGTAGGAAGGGGCACCCGATAACCATACAATGCTTCGAAGGGAGAGACTCCAATGCTTGAATGGGTGGAGTTGTTGTAAGAAAATTCAGCCAAATGCAGCCATACATCCCGAGAATTCTGCACATCATGACAAAAATGTCACAAATAAGTTTCAAGCCACTTATTGACTCTTTCGGTCTGCCCATCCGTTTGGGGATGATAGGCTGTAGACGGAGCCAATTTGGTCCCCATGGAGCTGAAAATGGTCTACCAAAACTGACTCATAAATTTGGTGTCTCGGTCATGTACTATGACTTGGGGCAAGCCATGCAACTTAAAAACATGCTTCATAAACTGAGTGGCAACTTGGGATGCTGTAAACTGTGATTTTGTAGGGATGAAATGGGCTGCTTTAGTGAGTCAGTCAACTAGCACGTAAATGCTATCCCAACCCTTCTTGGTTGTAGGTAAACTAGTGATGAAATCCATGGTAATGTGGGTCCATTTTCCTTCAGGAATAGGTAAAGGCTGCAATAAACCACCCGGTTTAAGAGAGCTATCTTTATTTTGTTGGCAAGGCACACATCTAGACACAAAGTCTTTTACATCCCGCCATAGGCCTTTCCAATGGAAGCTTTTTGAAACTCGATCATATGTTTTGAAGACCCCTAAGTGGCCAGCAATCGGGGAAGAATGCATCTCTTCAAGGATCCTTTGGGTGAAGGGAAAGGCATGGGGAATCACAATACGGCTATGGATCCAAATGAGGCCATTATGGAGCTGATATTGGGAGTTCTCATCCAAGAAACCTTGCTGTAATTTCTGGAAAAGAGGGCTGAATTCAACATCAAGCAAGTATGCCTCTTGGAGCTCTTCAATACAATCATGGTGGAGTTCAGTGATAGATGAGACTTTGCATGCCCACATGCGAGAGAGTGCATCGGCCACTACATTGTCCTTTCCACGGGTGTGGGTAATCTCAAAGTCATAGTTTTGTAGTGTCGCCACCCATCTATGTTGTTTGGGAGTGAGGTTGGGCTGAGTCAAGAAATATTTGAGCACACGGTGGTCACTTTTTACCTTAAATCTGCTGCCATACAAGTAGTGATGCCACTTTTTGATAGCATGAATGACTGCCAACATCTCCTGATCATAAACATGCAACTCTCTCTCTTTATCATCCAATTTTCGGCTCTCAAATGCTATTACCCCATGTTCCTGCAGCAAAACTGCACCAATACCCCATCCACTAGCATCACACTGAATGGTAAAATCCTTTGAAAAATCGAGGCATACGAGGATGGGGGCTGAGGTGAGCAAGTCTTTCAGCTGCTGAAAACTGCGGGTAGCCAATTCATCCCATAGGAAAGCCTCTTTTTTCAGCTGGTCTGTTAATGGGGCTGCAATGGTGGCATAATGGCAAATAAATCTCCTATAAAAGGAGGAGAGACCAAGAAAACTACGCAAGGAGGTAGTGGTAGTGGGGGTGGGCCACTCCCGGACACATTGCACTTTTTTAGGATCAGCTTGGATGCCTTTTTCACTAATGATGTGTCCTAAGTACTCAACCTCCGTTTGCATAAAGACACACTTGCTTTCTTTGGCAAAGAGACGGTGCTCTCTCAGTACATCAAAAATCTATCTAACATGCTTCAAGTGCTCATGCATTGACTTGCTGTAAATGAGTATATCATCAAAGAATACCAACACAAACTTGAAAAGCCATATCTTGTTCATTAAGCTCTGAAATGTGGCGGGGGCATTTGTGAGCCCAAATGGCATGACAAGGAAATGATACAAGCCACGGTCAGTCCAGAAGGCCATTTTGACTTCATCACCCGCCCGCATTCTGATTTGGTAGTAACCAGATCGCAAATCAATCTTAGTGAAGTAGCGTGCACCCTTGAGTTCATCAAGAAAGTCATCAATTCAAGGGATGGGGTATCTATTTTTGACGGTGATCTTATTGAGATCACGGTAGTCAATGCACAACCGAAAAGATCCGTCCTTTTTCTTAACCAATAGGACCGGGGAGGCATAAGGGGAAGAGCTAGGTTCTATGAATCCCATCTCAGTGAGCTCCTTGACTTGCTTTGCTACTTCCTCTCTCTCACATTTAGAGAGTCTGTATGGGGGTTTATTGATGGGCTTGGCATGGGGCTCCAAGTCGATCGGGTGATCCACCAATCTTTTAGGGGGAAGGGTAGTGGGAGGCTGAAATAAGTCTTCATACTCAGCCAAAAGTTCTTTTAGTGCTGCATTTTGCTTCCCAAAGGTGTGTTGGTCATCATTATCCTTATGCAAGTGCAAGACAAAGATTTGGGAGCGCTTCTTGAATTCCTTTTTGAGTTGTCTTGCTGTTATGAGCTGAAAATTTGCATTTTCTTTGATTCCCTCCAAGTGTACAAGCTGCCCATGCATTACAAACTCCATGTACAACTGAGAGAAGTCCATAGAGATTTTTCCCAACTGTGAAGCCAATCACATCCCAATACAATATCCACGGGGCCCATATCAAGGGTAATCAAGGCCACCTTTGCTGTGTAATTTTCAGCCAGCATGAGAGACACTTGTGTGCATACATGGGAGCTCACTTCCTCATTTCCATTGGACACTTGAACCTGAAGGGGTTGTTGTAATTCAGTGGGAACACATGCCAAACGGCTAAGAGTTGATTTATTTACAAAGCTGTGTGTGTTGCCACTATCTATGAGGATGTATACACTCTTGCCATCAATGTTACCATGCACCCATAAGTTGTTCGGACTCCTAGAGCCGGTCCATGCATCCATGGAGATTGAGCAAGCTGATATAGCAGTGGATGAGGGTGCCAAGGGTCATTCCCAAGCATGTTATCAACGGGGCAGCCACCGGGGTCAAAAGGGAACCCGTCCGGTGAGTCATAAAACTGATCGGGATCAATATCCTCCTCATATTCAGCATTTTCAGCAAGTGTCATTATTTGAGAGCTATCATGCATGTCCTCTTCCAGCTTGTCACTATCTTCCAGCACATACATGCTATTAAACTTGACAGTGGCGTTTTTAAAGGGGCATTTGGATGCATGATCAGTCGTGTACTTATCCCCGCATTTGAAACACAAGCCTTTGGCTTTTCTATCCTTGACAACTTCAGGAGGAATGAATTTTTGACCGTTGGGACCGAAGCCATTCCTGGCCTTATTTTCAGCATACTTTGGGTCACTTTTGAAGGGTGGTGCTGTCCCAAAACTACCATATTTCCTTTCAACTTTAAAAGTGGGGTAAGTAGGAATTTTGGGGCTGCATTCCCTGCATTATTGCTGCGATAATTAGTAGCATATGGGGGTTGCCTACTAGGGTATCTTTTCTATCTGACAATGGGATGTGTGCTCTCATTGCAGCGGTACTTTCGACCATAGCGTTCGGCCAATTCTATGGCTGCAAACAAGGTGGTTGGCTTTTGAGCCATTACATCAGCTGAGAGATGCGCATCTAGCCCATAAATGTATTTATGCAATTTGGCCTCATCACTAACTGCCTCAAAATACATGGATAAGTTCATAAACTGGTTGGTGTACTCCCTCACGGTGAGATTTTGCTGATCAAACTGATACCATTGCCTAGCCAAGCATTCTTTTTCCACCGGGGAGACAAAAACTTGGATCATATGCATTTTGAACTCTTCCCAATCACAAAACTGCTGGTTTTCTCGCTGAACAAATCTCCACCATGTGTGGGCAAAACCTTCTAAGTGAAGGGAGGTAAAAATGATCTTTGCTTCATCGGTACGGGGGTAGATGAGAAAATAGGCTTCCAATTTAGATGTCCATTCCTCTAGTTCAGCTGGGGATGAGGATTGCCCATTGAATTTTGTAAACACGATCTTGTCACGTAGCTCATTTGGGCTTGATTGCCCATGAATGCCATGTGCTACATGCTGCCCATACATGCCTTGCTGTCCAAAATTCCCATGGGGGCCATGCTGCCCGTGCATTACATGAGGACCAAATTGCCCATTAGGACCTTGCTGTCCAAAATGTCCATGCTGCCCATTACCATATACATGCTGCCCATTGCCATATGCATGCTGCCCATGCACTCCGTGCAATCCATGCTGCCCAAGGTTTGCATTGGGGCCATTCCCTTGAGTGTGCAAGTAGCTTCCGTTACAGGGGAGTTGGGGCGCCAATGACAGGCTGGAAGGATTTGGAATGGGGGAGGGAAGGAGGGGCTCATCATGCCGAGCAGAGGGCTCACCCGTCTCATAAGTGCTATGGGGGATGCCATGGGCACCACCAAGACCTTGTGGGCTGCGCCCGGTCTCCAAGGGGGGAGGGCGGTTAGCCTCATGGGGAGGGACATACTCCTTGGGTCGATCCGAGGAGGGGGCAATGGTGGGAATGAGGGCGCCCATGCGCTCTATGAGTAAGTCCATCTTAGCCATCATCTCGGAATGACGCTGATCTTGGCAGGTTTCCACCTCCCTGTGGCGTTGCTCCATCTCTCGATGTCGATCAGCATGACGGGTCTCATGTTGGCATAGGGTTTGGTTGAGCAGAGACAAACGATCTATCTCGGGGGCACCTTCTTCAAAAAAGTCTTCACGATCCTCCTGGGGTGAACTAGGATCGTTCATTGAGGCAGGGAGTCCCTTATTTCATGCTGAAATTCCTCCTGGGCCTTTGCTTTACCCTTGTGGCCTGCCATTCCAAGTGCAGTCTACCAAACCCCCTGTTACAGAAATGATGATAACTTGAGCTAGGGAACTCCGATTGCCAAACTTTCTGATTCAAATGAAAGCCCTCGATCCCCTCTACGAGGCTATGTAAAAATATCTTCGATAGTAAATGATCAGGGCTTTGCTGTAATCACTTTTTGTGGGCTGACTGTGTAGGACTGCTGCCTATCCCACAGTACCTCTGGGCACAAAACTGAGCGTAACTCCCAAACCGTAGGGCGGAATGGGGAGATTTTTAGCTCAGATCGAAGAGGAAAATGCCTCTTAGAATCAAGATATAGAGCTCACGCTCAGTCACACGAGAAGGCCTTGCTGTAATAAGTTCTTGCGGCCGACTGTGTAGGACTACTACCTGTCCCACAGTGCCTCTGGGTACAAAACTGAGTGTATCTCCCAAACCGTAGGGCAAAATAGGGAGATTTTTAGCTCAGATCGAAGGGAAAAATGCCCTCTTCCAGTCAAGCTATAGAGCTTGCGCTCAGTCACACAAAGAGGCTTTTCTGTAATCAATTCTTGTGAGCTGACTGTGTAGGACTGGCTGACTGCAATACCCTGCAAAGGCTCCCTCAAGAAGCATTCTTTATCCCAATGGTGAGGGTATTATCCCACACATCCAGGGCCTCAATGGTGGCTCTCAATTCCCCTTAAATCCACACATTCTTTGCATCCATATCTTATTGCTTAGACCAGTTCCATGCTGCATTCCCTGCCCTTCTTGCATTGCATCCACCATACATTACCAAGCAGTTTATGAGATTACCAATGCATGTAGGGGTTTGTAGGCTCAAATGATCAGGGTTCGGTCTATTCTATCAAATGTACCTGCACCTGCAATAATTCTTTGGGCTCTGGATCACGGGAGGTGGACAAAGTTCTCCCCGGCCGGGTTGTGCACCCCTTCAGGGTCTTTGATGGCAAGGGGGGGTCACCCCTCTTTTGTCTTGCCACCTCGCCTGGCATCGGGCTTTTCCTCACCCAAAATATACATGGCAGACATTTATTAATTAAACAACCAGCATGAGATGCATTTCTGAAATCAAAATTTTTGGCTTTTCATGAAGTGCATGGAATTGGAATGGGAAATAGGGATAGGGAGCTTACCGGCAGTGACTCACTGCCTACTCACCCTTATACAATGGATTTTTTTTAATCACTTCTTGGCTCAGCCAATTCACAAGAAACCAAACGGGTTATGGGTAAGAAAAATATAATCACAATGAAGCTTCAGCATGAGTAAAATCCATTTCAGCACTATAAGATCAAAGAGAAATGACTGGGACAATTAATCAGCATGCATTCAAGGTCTGGGTCTCCTATTATCTACTTGGACTCATACATTCTCTCAAACAAATGGATGGGATTCAACAAGAGGCTTAAACAGAGAGAATGAGAGCCAAGAATCAATTACCTTGAGTCTTTTGGAGAAGAAGGCAACCACTGATGCCACCTCAGTCTTCCATGAGAGCTCCATTTGATCCCGAATGCTCCATGGCTCCAAAATGGGTATGCTTCCTCAAGAAAGGGTGAAATCAAGCTTGGGGCAGGATGGTTCAGGACCTCTCCATGAGAGTTCTTGCTGAAATGGAGGTCCTACTCCATAGCCACGGCTGCCCGCAAGTGCATGCCTTCAAATCTTGCTTGTAATCTTCTTCCCGTTCTTCTTGATGGCTGAAATCTTGAGCAATGTTCAAGAGGGACTCCCGGGGACCAAGGAGAGACCAAAATCTTCAGGATTTCTAAGCTTGATGCCAAGGTTCCATGGCTGCCATGGACTGCACCAGACCAGGGTCTCTTGAGTGCCAAAGGGGAGTCCAAGGGCTGAGAAAAATGTCACTAATGCTGCCCAAGAAGGTTGCCAAGGACCAGGACTGAAGCCAGGAAGGAGGGGAGGGCTGGGGGGCTGCCCTGCAGGCCAGGAAGCAGCCCGTTTTTTGCGCCGCAAATTTCGGGCTGCTCCTGGGGCCACAAGCAGGGTTGAACAAGGGGGGTGCTGCTGCTCAATGTGCTCCTCCCACTGAGGGAAACACCTTAGGACTAGCCAATCTTGCTGAGGAAGAGAAGGGGGAGCAGAATTTCAGAGATTCTTGAGCTGGAGCTTCCATGGCAGCTTGGGAAAAGAGGAGAGAGAATGTCTTCTTGAAAAGTAACTGAGTCTTTAGCCTTCTCTAACTATGCTGCCCTCCTTTTTGCCAAAAACCCTAAAAAAAACTTGCATGAAAATTAGTGACGACCTATCAAATTTGTCTGCCCGCCTCCAGATTTGTCCATGGTTCTTGGGAAAGCTCCAAGAAAGGCTGCCACAGACTTCAAGAGGGCTGACAGCCTGCCTGAGTACTCCTATGTACCTATGAAAGAGATGTAACTGGAGCTTTCTAACTGTGGGAAACTGTGAGAGCCCTAAATCTATGGGGAAAGAGAAGAATCAAGGACAAAGCTCTTATACCACTTGTAATGAAGGAGACCTAACTGTCCTAACTAAAGGGGGGGAGAGAGAGAAGGACATGTGAGAAATCCCTATCCTTTGTGATCTACATGTGATTTTTGTTTGGTGTGCTTTCAAACCTACACTTTATGACTAGCTGTGTCTTTCTTCTTGTGTGTTATTCTCTTTCCCTATACGATGGCAATTCAAAAACAATGAAGAAAAGAATATCAAAGATGCAATGAAGTTTTTTGCTACATTTGATTGTGGTTCTTCTCCAATTTGTTCATGGGGATGCTTCACACTTAAGTGTAGGAGGAATGATAACCAAGAAATATGTGCAAATAAAGGTACAAAAGTGTGCTCAACATGGGAACATCTTTCATAAAAGTGGCACTTTGCTTTTGTACTTCTTGTCAAAAAAATCATTTATGAAGCAATGTAAAAGTGTGGGTCCAAAGGATCACAATTTAGAGCATGAAAGGAAAAGAAAGGGTCAAACACCTTTGTCCCATTCTGAAAATCAAGGGTCTTCTATTCCTTAGCCAATGTACGCAACTTGATTTTATAATTCAAGAAAGGAAAAGGAGGTGGTTGCAACTGTGGGATTTGAGGAGGTGGGTGGTTGAGGTGGTTACATCTCTCTCTTCCTTTATCTTCTCACCTTACTGTTCATTTCCCTCTCTCCTCATTTGGCATAATTGTCATTTCTCATTCTTGTTTCTTTCTCTCTTGTGCTCCTTTACAAGTTCTCATGAAAAGTAAAGAAGAGGAAGAGAGTGAGGATGGAAGCATTTATCAATCTCTTGTGTGCCATTTTTATTGTGTTTTGAGGCATCGATTCTTAGTGAGAAGGAGAATTTTCTTGTAGGTTTTTGTAGCCAACAAGCTATTTGCAGCCTCTCTTGGTTGGGTTTGTGGTTCTCGATGTGCCATGGCAAGGTGTTCTTCACAAAGTGTACAGAGGACTAATTCATGGTCTCCTTCTACTAATAACTCCTAAATTGTAATGAACGGGGATCACGGGAATATGGCATGGGAACATACCAGTCACACTGACGGTATATAAGGTTTAAGAGGGTATTTTGAAGCATCACAGAAATAACCAAGAAACTCTCTTTTCACCTTCTCAAGCTTTCATGGCTTCCTCTTCTTCTTCCTCTTTCCCTCTTTCTCTCTCTTCTTCTTGCCTCTCTCTCTCCTCTCCCCCTCACTTCTCCATTAACAACACAAACAATTGTCTTCACCCCTTTCTATTTTTGCAAATTGTAGCCAATGAAAATAGCATTCCATAGTCAAAATGTAGCTGCAAATCCATCTCTTCCAAGCTTCATAGACAGGCCAATGCACCAAATGAAGAGTACCCTACCATGGCACATCGAGAACCACAAACCCAGCCAAGAGAGGCTGCAAATAGCTTGCTGGCTACAAAAATGTGCAAGAAAATTCTCATTCTCACCAAGAATCCATGCCTCAGAACACACAAGAAAAATGACACACGAGAGATTGATAAATGCTTCCATCCTCACTCTCTTCCACTTACTCTCCATGAGATCTTGCAAAGGAACACAAGAGAGAAAGAAACAAAATGAGAAATGAGAGTTATGCCAAATGAGGAGAGAGGGAAATGAAATGTAAGGTGATAATATAAAGGAAGAGAGAGATGTAGCCACCTCAACCTCCCACCTTCTCAAATCCCACGGCTGTGACCACCTCATTTTCCTTTATTGAATTATAAAATCAAGTTGCATACATTGGGTAAGGTATATAAGACTCTTCATTTTGAGAATGGAGCAAAGGTGTATAACCTTTCCTTTTCCTTTCACAATCTAAATTGTGATATTTTGGACCCACACTTTTACGTTACTTCATAAATGATTTTTTTGACAAGAAGTAAAAAAGCAAAGTGCCACTTTTACAAAAGATGTTCCCATGTTGAGCACAGTTTTGTGCCTTTATTTGCACATATTTCCTGGTTATCACTTTGACATCCATCATCTTTAGTGGATCGCCAACTATGGTAAAGAGAATAGGTGCGAGAAAAAATCATTGTTTGACTAATCTCCTTAAACTAAAAAGGGTGGGATATGCATATATTGATTGACCCCCACTTTAGTGGCTACATTGCTGAAGAGTATATTCACCATATTGAAAAGTCATCTCCCCATTCCTAGTCTAGCCATGACTGTAATGAAAAAATCCCTCCAAACCCTATTGTAGACCTTCTCTAAATCTAGACTGATGATCTCCAAGTTTCCCTCACTTTCTATTGCTATTCAATGTTAGCCATTCAATTGAGGATTCTATTATGTATTTTCCTTCCATAGAGGAATCCATCTTGAGACTTATATAGAACCTTTGGTAGTATGAACTTCACTCTTCATGCTATCACCTTTGCAATGATTTCATGGATCACATTTAAAATGCAAGGGGTTGGTTTATCTTGAAACCAAGACTTGGGGAGTAGTTGAATTCTTCTTTTATCTTAGCTAAGCTAGGGATCTCACCTCTTGAAGGTCCTACATAAGCATTGGCAAAGGCTCATGTCTCTGCCAATTGATATCCTAGATGGTCTCAGATACCTCAAGTGAAAGATACTAGTTCAACTGAAAATTTTCCAATTTTTATTTTTCTTAACACATAGTGGAGTTCCTCCTTTGAAATCGTTTTGGCTACTAGTAAGGACACCTCAATGAAGAAAGTAGATTGCACTAGTTTCAAGAATGGATAAACTAGAATTGAATATTTAGGCTCATCAATAGGTGACCAGCCATCTCTATTGGATTGGCGGTCTAGCTACTTTGCAAAGATTTTGAGCCATATTTATGGTACAACTTACCATCCTCCTTGATTGGCTAATCTTGTAGGTTGTTAAGACTAGTATTTATGCAAAGCAAAGGCCATCCACAATCATGTGCGAAACATCCAACAAATCATACATCCTCTTCAAGTGATTCGATTTTTCCTTCTCACATGTAATCATGGTACAATTTACATACAACACATTAGCCTCTAATGGCATCCTATTTGAGACCCCTGCCAAGATGGTACACTCGTGTGAAATTTTTCCTTTCAAAGTTTCCTAAAGATCTAATCTATTTATGGACGCAAGAGGGCCATACATTCATAAATACCTAATCACTCCTCCCTTTCCTCTACTTGAAGAAGAGTAAAAACACACATATCTAGGAAGGTCTACTGGTTGGATATCTAGGAAGGTCTACTGGTTGGATATCTAGGAAGGTCTACTGGTTGGATTTATTCATTGGTGAGCATTAGCCCTAGCATGGCCAATGCATTGGGTTTCTTAGCCCTTAGCAACCTTCTCCTACCTTTCTAAGCATAGGCCTTTAAAAGTCCATGAGATGAGGTTAAATTCTTAATTAGATGTTCTAACTGTAGATTGAATCACCATCATGATCCAAGATCTCATCTTTGTGAGTCAAAGGATCATACACATTCCTATCAAGAAAAGGTAATCTAGCCAGTAAGAGCTACACCCATACATGTGACATATTTTCTGCTACATAGGGGTGCATGCCTACATACGAGGCACACATACACACAAACATAGACTTTTTTGAAAGATTCAAAAGTAACATTTACCAATTGCACTCATTATGCAATTGAAATTTTTATAAAGAAAGGCATGCATAAATGGGGATTTGGAGCTCATCCTACAAAAAGCTATCAAACCCAATATTCATGTCCTAGAATAAAAGTACCAATAATCAAGGGAAATATTGAGCTCCATAAGTCTTTTAATTCTTAGAGGTGGTATACCATTTGAAGATAGCTAGGTATACTTGATAATAAGGCATAGACCTACGCTCATTCTTAGACTATCCCATGCCTCGTGTTACCTTTTCTAGGTTTAGCATAGTTCATACACGAAAAAGACAAGACATGGCATTGCATTTTCCTAGGCCTCGCCTACCTAGCCTATGCATGGCATTGGCATAGGTATATGTTATGCCTAGGATTGCATTTCTCCTTAATCTATTACATGTGTAGCCTAGCATACATCTACATGATACTTTAGCCTATGTATGACATAAACTAGGCATAGGTTGCATATAGGAGACACATGTTAGGCATCTCGATAGGTAAGTCCAAGTATATTATGGGCAGGGATTAAACTAGACATAGGCCTACACTTCCTCTTAGTTTATGTTATGAATAGCTTAGCATAACGCATATGCACTATAAGGAAATGGTTGCATATTGATGGCCATTTTCAAGCAATTAGGTGGTGTTGTTAAAGCGTCGCTATTGGCAATGCCAATAGAGACTATGCATTGAGGAAAAAAAAGTGTCGAAACCCAAGTGTAGTATTTTATAGGTTCGTAAATGAGTGAGAGTGAGAGAGTGAAAGAGAAAGGGAGAGAGCTCAAAGCAAGGTAGAAAGAGAGAGAGAGAGAGAGAGGGGGAGGAGAGAAAAACATATAGAAAGGGGCAAAGAGAGATGTAAGGAAAATAAAGTCTTCATCTCATCAACTAAAAAGGAAGAAGCGGTCGATGAAGAAGGTGGATCTCCCATCTCAATGATCAGAAGCAATGTTTTCATGTCGGGTTCACAAGATGTAACTACACAGAATACGTGCGGGAGTTCGTGAAAGTTGCTCGCCGCAGGGAAAATTTGTGAGATGCGAGCAAAGAATGATGAAGAGTACTCAACACAAGATAATTACAGAGAAGAGGAAGTTTAGATACAAGACAAATGTGAAAACATACTCATTGATTAAAGGTATGGTCAAGATATATGCTCAAAAGACTCTTGGTCAAGGAGAGCTAAAGGATATGTACAAAAGACATATGAAGAGCTTCAGATTAATCTTGCGATGACAAATTTTTCATATGTGTCCTAAACACATATGAAAAGTTCTTAACCTCCTAAGATGAGGCTAAAATGTGTCCTAAAGTGGTCTAAGATTCAATCGCCTTAGTTTTAAGTGTGTCTATTGGTTGTAGTTCTTGAGATGTGGAGCTCTACATAAGTTGGCATCCACTACGCATCTTGGTCATGTGGCAGGATATTATTCACTAGCATGTTAGGTGAGCAACATGAGGATGCACCAGAGATTCTACAACTAGACTACACCTATAGTCCATCCTTGGTTATGGTACATTTGTTGTGCCACCTCTTTTTTCCTTGGCTGGTTCATACTTAGTGACCATATGTATATATATGTGGAACTTTCATATTAGTCTTTTATCATATTGTAGACTTGATTCTTTTGTGTAGAAGAAGAAAATAATAAGAACATGATTTTAGTTCTATCTCTATGTATTCTCAAGTCTCTATTGTTGTTTGTATTTGTGCTCTTGCCTTTACCTCTCTTCGCTCTTAGTTATTTTCATGGTATTAGAGCCATTCCACAGCTACAGGGAGCTTCATTGAAGGCTAAGGTGAATGAATTTAAGCATGTGAGCAAGCAAGCAAGCAAGAAATGGCTACAAAGCCCTTCTACCTTGCTCAACTCACCTTGGGTTATAGGCTTAGGAGGCTCCTAAGGCTCCCACAATTATAGTCTCCTATTGTAGTGTAACCTGCTAAGTAGAAAGAATAGTGTATATAATGTAGATCGATCATTTAGGAATTTTTTTGTGTCTTTTGGAATTTGAGGTCATTTTGGCCTCCCTTCTAAACTTACAAGTGGTGTTTACAACACTTTTTGTGTATACTGCAATTTCACCTATGTCTGGTGTTTACATGTGTAGAGATTACAAATTTTGAATATGTATGGTTTTAGCTGTTTGCTAGAACTTGTATACACAAAAGGAATCTACATACAAATTGCAAATAGCAATTATTGTTATATAATTAATAGAAAAGTTTGCATGTTTACTTGTAGTGCACCTGCTATTAGCTTGCTTTCAGATTGCAGTTTTTTGCAAATTGTGTGTTTTGTCAGAATGTTTTCACAACTTCAACCTAATTGCTAGCAAGAAGCTTGATAAGAACAATTATCTTATATGGAAGTTCAAGATGAAAATTTTCTTGAAGGGCAAAGGTGTTTGGAATTACATTGAAGGAGATGTGGGGGTAACTTTCTCCTAGTATCTCCCTCAACATCCACCTTTTTCATTGGTGGATATGTATATGACAAGAGCATTCTACTCTCTGAAAACATGAATGAAATGCATTACTCAAATAGATTGATTGGTTTAATTTGTTTTTAAAAAAGAGCATTGGCTAATGGTCTAAGCACTACAAATCAATGGCTCACTCATTGAAATCCTTACCCATTATATTTTATTCTTGGCTACAAGAGAATCAAATGATGAAATTAGAGTTATGTACTAATGTAAGCAACTCTCTCTCTCTCTCTCTCTCTCTCTCTCTCTCTCTCTCTCTCTCTCTCTCTCTCTCTCTCTCTCTCTCTCTCTCTCTCTCTCTCTCTCTCTCTCTCTCTCTCTCCTTTTTCTTTTATCTCTTCCTCTCTCTTTTCCTCCCTCTCCCTTTCTCCTCTTTTTTAGTATCCCTCTCTCTTTCTCTTTCTTCTTTTTCTCTCTATTTTTTATTGATCTCTCTCGATATTTAAATTTTAATCATTTTCTATATAGGAAATTTTATGAGATACAGAAAATGCATCGATATTTCCTTTATATGTGTCCATGTATTTCCCACATATAACTAGGGAATCAAATTTCCCACATCTAGTAGTAGGGAATTAGACATTAAAAGAGAGAATTTCCTACATTCTTTCAAAATTCCCTATATAAGAAAATAGGATAATGTGATTCCCCATTTCTAATAGTAGGGAATTATATATCATCATAGTGATTTCCTATGTTCTCTCAAAATTCCCTACATAATAGAATGTAAGTATGTCATTCCTCACTTTTAATATTAGAGAATTATATGTACATGTTGAGAATTGCCTACATTTGCTTAAAACTCTTTATATAGATGAATATAGGAATTTCAAGCATTAGTCAAAGTATTTAAAATATACCTTATAAAAAGGTATAAATTTAATAAAGTTTTAGTAGACCATATGAAGATGTCCAAGAACCATCTACCCCAAGTACACATCTACACACGGGTACATGCATGTGCACACACATACCCTCTCCACTCTTAGTTGAATAGTCATGACTAGATGCAATTGTGGACTTGTTTTTCATTGCATTAAATGTTAAAAACTTGCATGGAAAAGTTTCCCATATTATATAAATGGGTGGCCTGAAGCTAGTTACTCAATCCTATACTAAAGATGGATATATTTTGTTCATTTCATGCCTAGTTAGTGCAATAATGCTTCTTGCTTTTGCTTTGATAATTTGAGAATTTTTAGTCCTTACCCCTTCAAAAGTTTATTTCAATGGTGTAAGCCCTCTGAAGGTAACATATGACTATAGCTTCTATTTGCCAACAATTGAGTAGCTCAATACATATAAACACTAGTAGACATGATAGTTTGATGAGTAGGAGGGGACAATTTGTTGTCTCAGATTTGGAGTGAATGAAATGGAATTATTGGTGAGCTTCTAATTAGGATTACTTGAATGTTAGTTTATTTTTATTACTAAATTAAAATTGGTTTCTTTTTTATATTATAGAAAATATTTTGCTTGAGTAGATTGCCTACTTTAGTTCTTAATAATAGTTAGTGTAAAAGAATTATTAGCTTCCTTAATTATAGTGAGTTAATATATATTGGATTAAGATAGTTTCTCTATAATTTATTATTTTACTACAAAATAGAATTTATATTGAATATGTAGAAACATAAAATTCCATGACTTGACTAAGCAAGTATGCTTCAACTTTTAGATAGGTGTTTGAAGGGAACCTTGAAGACTTGGTCATTTTTCCACAACGGTCTAAGGGTAACATGTCTTCCACACTTCTTTGATGTGGGTAGCCACTTGTCCCTTCTCTTTTATAACTTCCATTTCTTCCTCATTTTTCATGTTGATATTCCCTTTGTATTGATGAGAGAACACCACATGTCTTCTAGACCAACCTTCGTGTCTAGCAATCACTTTACCTTCTTGATTTACAAGAGCGCAATCAAGAACTCCCTCTCTTCTTTACATAGCTACAAATTACATGTTATCTCCTCCAACTCAAGTACTCTACATGTTAGTGTTCTAGATATCCAACCATCTCACTAGTCCCTTGTTGCCATTTTGAGGTCTTGGGTGGTGGGGGAATGTTCGCAACATTAGGTTAGGGAAACATGTAGACACTTTGTAGCAACACTTTTCCTCTCATATATAACTCTCATTTTCAAATTTCCATCAAAGCTTGGACGCAAGTTATCTCCATTTGTTAATGAGCACTTATGTTGTGATAGAGATTGGGAGTTGGATTTTTGCATTGGCAAGCATTATCCTCCTAGGTAAGTGTTGTCAAATTTCACCTACATAACTTTTGTCCATTTTTCCCCATGTAACTTCGCCTTGTGGGTAAGTAATGTCCATTTTTCCACATATATGTTTGCCTTCTCAAACATCTTTTTAACCTTGCCTTCTCCATTTCCCATCTTTCCTAGCATCCAATTGATATGCCCTAGATACCAAAAAAATTTCGTTCCTTGATTACCTCTTATAGTCCAATTGAGAAATCCAATCACATGTATCTTTCGAAAAACTAGATAGAGAATATCTATCATCTTACTAATTTTACACGTCTGAACTACATAGTACTCATAAATATTAGCCCCAAATTATCCCTATAAGACAAAATTAGATTTGAGTTATCATCAACAAAAGGATGGGTGCACATTTAGGAGTTATTAGTAGAAGGAGACCATGAATTAGTCCTCTGTACACTTTGTGAAGAACACCTTGCCATGGCACATCGAGAACCACAAACCCAACCAAGAGAGGCTGCAAATAGCTTGTTGGCTACAAAAACCTACAAGAAAATTCTCCTTCTTACTAAGAATCAATGCCTCAAAACAAGATAAAAATGGCACACAAGAGATTGATAAATGCTTCCATCCTCACTCTCTTCCTCTTCTTTACTCTCCATGAGAACTTGTAAAGGAGCACAAGAGAGAAAGAAACAAGAATGAGAAATGAGAGTTATGCCAAATGAGGAGAGAGGGAAATGAACTGTAAGGTGAGAAGATAAAGGAAGAGAGAGATGTGACCACCTCAACCTCCCACCTCCTCAAATCCCACAGTTGCAACCACCTCCTTTTCCTTTCTTGAATTATAAAATCAAGTTGCATACATTGGCTAAAGAATAGAAGACCCTTGATTTTCAGAATGCGACAAAGGTGTTTCACCTTTTCTTTTCCTTTCATGCTCTAAATTGTGATCCTTTGGACCCACACTTTTACATTGCTTCATAAATGATTTTTTTGACATGAAGTACAAAAGCAAAGTGCCACTTTTATGAAAGATGTTCCCATGTTGAGCACACTTTTGTACCTTTATTTGCACATATTTCTTGGTTATCATTCCTCCTACACTTAAGTGTGAAGCGTCCCCATGAACAAATTGGAGAAGAACCACAATCAAATGTAGCAAAAAACTTCATTGTCATCTTTGATATTCTTTTCTTCATTGTCTTTGAATTGCTATCAGATAGGGAAAGAGAATAACACATAAAAAGAAAGACACAGCTAGTCATAAAGTGTAGGTTTGAAAGCACACCAAACAGAAATCACATGTAGATCACAAAGGATAGGGCCTTCTTACAAATTGAACACAAGGTCAACATCACACTTGAGATAGGAAAGAAACAATAGCCACACCATGAAGCTCTAAAAAGAGACTCGAAAAAGATATCACAAAAAAAACACCCTTACAAAGGATTTTACAATGGAGCTCTCCCACCCAAAAAGATAAATGAAAAAAAAAGCGAGGGAATGTTTTATTAAGGATAAATCTAAAAACTGAAACAAAACAAAGTAATGGCTTGTGTGGATTGATGAGCATGGGAACTCTTTGGTGGTGAGGGAAGGCACCAAAAGGAATAAAACTAAGTGTGTGAACAAGGTTTTCTAAAAAGAAAATAGGTTGCTGAGATTAAATGATTTATGTTAATGTTCATATTGGATTAAAATTTGAGGATAAGGCAAGAAGATGTTTCTAGTCATCATGATGCCACGTGAAGGAAAACAGATGTTGGTGTCACAACACCACATGGAGGAAGAAGAAGCATGTGGAGGAGGATCAGAGAAATTTACTATCACTATTGTGTAGATGTGATACGGTCATGATGGCTCTAACAAAAGCTGCCACATGGACATGGCGGACAGAGAGCACGTCTCGAATGGTTTGGAGGTCTTCATTAGTGTTGCTACCTCCATTATCCTCACCAACAATAATGAGCGTCTCAGAGCCTTGCTTGTGTTCCTCCTCCTCCATGACCTATACAATTCATGAAGGAGATGAAGTCAATGAGGCTATCCAAAAACTTCATGTTGCTACCCTGCATATGAGTCGACAATTCTACTCCCCTCTCTCTCATCGACAGTGCCTCATTATCTTGAAGCATGCTACCATTTTGAAGCTATCCTTTGTCTCTTCTAAAAGAATTCGGAATCAAGATTTTACCCTTATAATGGATTGAATAAATACAAATGGGATTGCACCTCCTCTACTCTCCATAAGGAGTCACTTTTGGCTCCTTTGGGTTGGCCATGCTGTTGATGTGTAGGACTTGAGCAACTTAGACAAAAGCTATGTTCTTAGATTTTTCTATAGGACTTGAGCAACTTAGACACATACAAAAGGAATATAGACCTACTGTCAAGCAACATATTAATCAGAGTACGAGTGCGCCATATTCACTTTTGTTGGAATACAAAGGATCTCTTGCAAGCTTCATAGACAGGCCAATGCACCAAATGAAGAGTACCCTACCATGGCACATCGAGAACCACAAACCCAGCCAAGAGAGGCTGCAAATAGCTTGCTGGCTACAAAAATGTGCAAGAAAATTCTCATTCTCACCAAGAATCCATGCCTCAGAACACACAAGAAAAATGTCACACAAGAGATTGATAAATGCTTCCATCTTCACTCTCTTCCACTTACTTACTCTCCATGAGATCTTGCAAAGGAACACAAGAGAGAAAGAAACAAGAATGAGAAATGAGAGTTATGCCGAATGAGGAGAGAGGGAAATGAATTGTAAGGTGATAATATAAAGGAAGAGAGAGATGTAACCACCTCAACCTCCCACCTCCTCAAATCCCACGGCTGTGACCACCTCATTTTCCTTTCTTGAATTATAAAATCAAGTTGCATACATTGGGTAAGGTATATAAGACTCTTCATTTTGAGAATGGAGCAAAGGTGTATGACCTTTCCTTTTCCTTTCACAATCTAAATTGTGATATTTTGGACCCACACTTTTACGTTACTTCATAAATGATTTTTTTGACAAGAAGTAAAAAAGCAAAGTGCCACTTTTACAAAAGATGTTCCCATGTTGAGCACAGTTTTGTGCCTTTATTTGCACATATTTCCTGGTTATCACTTTGACATCCATCATCTTTAGTGGATCGCCAACTATGGTAAAGAGAATAGGTGCGAGAAAAAATCATTGTTTGACTAATCTCCTTAAACTAAAAAGGGTGGGATATGCATATATTGATTGACCCCCACTTTAGTGGCTATATTGCTGAAGAGTATATTCACCATATTGAAAAGTCATCTCCCCATTCCTAGTCTAGCCATGACTGTAATGAAAAAATCCCTCCAAACCCTATTGTAGACCTTCTCTAAATCTAGACTGATGATCTCCAAGTTTCCCTCACTTTCTATTGCTATTCAATGTTAGCCATTCAATTGAGGATTCTATTATGTATTTTCCTTCCATAGAGGAATCCATCTTGAGACTTATATAGAAACTTTGGTAGTATGAACTTCACTCTTCATGCTATCACCTTTGCAATGATTTCATGGATCACATTTAAAATGCAAGGGGGATATATGTGTTTAGTTTATCTTGAAACCAAGACTTGGGGAGTAGTTGAATTCTTCTTTTATTTTAGCAAAGCTAGGGATCTCACCTCTTGAAGTTCTTACATAAGCATTGGGTGGCAAAGGCTCATAAGTCTCTGCCAATTGATATCCTAGACGGTCTCATATACCTCAAGTGAAAGATACTAGTTCAACTGAAAATTTTCCAATTTTTATTTTTCTTAACACATAGTGGAGTTCCTCCTTTGAAATCGTTTTGGCTACTAGTAAGGACATCTCAATGAAGAAAGTAGATTGCACTAGTTTCAAGAATGGATCAACTAGAATTGAATATTAAGGCTCATCAATAGGTGACCAGCCATCTCTATTGGATTGGTGGACTAGCTACTTTGCAAAGATTTTGAGCCATATTTATGGTACAACTTACCATCCTCCTTGATTGACTAATCTTGTAGGTTGTTAATACTAGTCTTTATGCAAAGTAAAGGCCATCCACCACTACCACTCCTCATTGATGGCTATGTCATGCTTCTTCGGGCTTGGGAATGCACTTGGCCATCCAGAACAACCACTACCATTGAGGCCACGTGGATGTACAGGAGTAGAAGAAGGGATCAGCAAATTTGAGCCATTTTTTTGGTTGTTCTGGATAGCACACTACAACAGCTCACCTACTCCTCATTGATGGCTATGTCAAGCTTCTTCGGGCTTGGGAATGCACTTGGCAATGGTCTCTAACTTTGGTTGAAGCCTCCTTGGCCATTGGCATCAGATTTGGGTCTAATTTATACATTCCCAAGACTATTTACAGTAGTCCCACAGTCATGTTATGTAGAAGTAACATTGGCATCTAATGCTATGCTTGTTTGGGCATTCTACTTAACTGGTTTGGTACCTATTGATGCCCGATTGTTTGGGGGATGCAAGGCACATGTTATGCCATCATTATGACTAATTTTCTTACTGAAAATACTCAAATTTTAATATTAAATCGCAGCTGTACCACAGTGGGCTGAAGCCTATTATCTCATGTTTGATTATGCCTATTGGTTTCGAGCTATGTCTTTGGGATATGCAATGAAGTATTGATCTTCAGGGTATGACATCGAGCTTGTCTTTGGTTTTGGATCTTTATTTGTGCTTGATATTGGCTCTAGAATGCATTTGATGCTCCGTCTTGGATGTACATATGGCATGTATGTTACCTATGTCTGACCGGTCTTGACATGCTTGGCCCATGCCACAACTACATGCTAGTTACATTGTTTGGAGCCAATTGCTACTAGTGCCTTATCTTGGCTTGCATCTGGCTTCCCATAACTTACTTGGGATATTTCTTGGCTTGCTAGAGTTGTATTTGGGATACAATTGATGTCTATGGATGCTATACTTGGAGGCTACAAAGCCTATATGCTCATGATGTCTTATTGATGTCTTGTCTTGGATCTTTCATCATTGGTGCTCTCATATGCCTTTCTTGAGCTTCTTGGGTTGATCCATACAGCTTTTGTGCCAGTGGGAGCATCGTTGGGTGTTTGACAGACATTGAGCAGGTGGTTTATGCTATTGAGCTTTGAGTCTTCTCATGCTGGGATCTTCCTCACTTGGATGTTGCATGGTTGATATGTCATGTTCCGTATACATGTACTTGGGCTGATTTGGGCTTCGCACTCCCTAAGCATACGCCTCCTTGTGTCAGGTCTTGCTAGTGTTATGTACACTTTTTTCTATTACACAGGGGGTGTACCGGCTTAGTGACGGATTTGTTTGACATGCTTGGGTGTTTGCTCAATGTCCGTATGACTGTCATATGTTGATTTATGCCTGCTTGATGCTAGTTATGCTTTGACAATCCGTGGTTGACTTGGTGCATTGATTTTGCCTACAATTTGCTCTCATTGCTAGTTATGCTAGTTATGTACGGATTGATGTGGAATTTTCATGTTGAATCATCCTGATTTTATGTAATTTTGATGGTACTTGGTGGGAAACATCATTAGCTATCAGTTCGTGGTCGCTTTGCCTTGGTTTTGGTGGTATTTTGGCTATTTACAACAGAAAACAGCAAGCAATTTTGAACAGTCTCCACTTTTTTAGATTGCATTATGGGTTCTTCTTCCACTGACAGTGCTATCTTCAACATTACTAAGCTTGATGGTACGAATGATGCATGTTTCCTACATGAAGTCTGTACTTCCTATAGCAATATTTACAACTTGTTCCTCTCTTTTTGAACCCTGGATTGACAACCTGAAAAGGTCACCATCCCTAGAGAGTAGGCTAGCTTCCCATTCTCTATCTTCCTCATCAAGATTGGAATTTTCTGAATCACTACTTTGATCACCTCCAACATTAGTTTCATGTCCACTTTGAATGACGGACCCTATTTTCATGTCAAAGATCACCTTGTTATGAATTGGCTTCTCTAGATAGAGTTCCAATTGACCGCTATACCAATCTTGTCTAGATATGGCTGATGACGAATGGGATGAGCTCGATGAGTTATGCAAGTCCACTCTTATCTTGTCTCTCACTGGACAGATGCATTACAATGTGGTTGAGGAAGCACAGATTTCTTGGCAGCTTTGGGATAAAATTAAAAACCTCTATGATAAGAAAAGTCCAACAAGTCAGATGTATTGGCTATTGAAACAACTTATGGACCTGCGCATAAAGGAGAATATGACAATATCTACTCATTTGAGCCAGTTCCATGCTATTCTCAAGAACTTGACTTTACTTGTTTTTTCTTGGGACTCTAAATGAGTCATGGGATGTATTCTGCACTACCTTATGTGCTTCTGCTACTATTTTGAACTTGCCTGATGTAGAGAGTGCTCTTCTACAGGAAGAGATTAACTGTAAGAACTTGGATGCCTCTCGTGTGTCGCATGCTTTGACTGTTAGAGGCAGAGATGGTAATGGAAAGAATGACCGTGGGAATGGCCATGGTAGAGACTTGCAGAACTCTAGATCTAAGTCGCGTGATAAGTGGCGCAGCAAGTCTCGTGGGAGAAATGCTAATGTGACATGTCACCATTGCAGTAGGAAGTGTCATATACATCCACAATGTCATGAGTTACGCAATAAGAAGCACAAAGAGAAGGGGGAAGACAAAGTACAGGAAAAGTCCTCTGATCGCAGCATTATGCCTACGAAATCCAGTGTGAAAATCGAGGAGATAAATGTCAAGCAGCTTGATAACTCTGATGGGGAGTACATACTTGCAGCTAGTTGTTGTGATGCTACATCATTGCCTGATGTTCACTCTATGTATGCGCAGTGCTAGCTTTTGGATTTTGGTGCTTCATTTCATGTTACACCATGCCGTGAGTGGTTCCACTCCTATCGCACTCTCTCTGGTCCAGTTCGCTTGGGTGATGACAGTTGCTATTGTTGGCATTGGGGATGTATGACTGCAGTTTTCTACTGGCAGTACTTTTCTGTTACAGGATGTATGTCATGTACCTGCATTTACACGCAGTATTATGTTTGCAGGGCAACTTGATGATGCTAGGTTTCATGTTTCATTTGGGGATTCTGCCTGGAAGATCACCTGTGGGCAGACTTCTGCTTGCTAGAGGTGCCAAAGCTGGCAGCCTCTATACTCTTGTAGTTGATGGGTCCTCTGTTGACCATGTTTTGTCAGTGGGTGCCATCCCACATGTATCTCTTTGGCATGCCCATTTGGGCCATTTGTCCTTGAAGGGAATGAAAATGCTTTCTGGTTTGTAATACTTACCACCCCTTAACTACACATGTTTTGATTCATGTGAGCATTGTCTTTGTGGCAGACAGTCTAGGAATACACATAAGAAGTCTGGTAGGACATGCATGAGTGAGCCCTTGGCATTAGAATATTTGGATGTCTGTGGGCCCATGCCCTGTCAGTCTATGGGTGGTGCAAAGTATTTTAAGACGTTCATTGACAATTTTTTGTGTAAAATCTAGTCTTATCCCATTAATCTTAAGTCCAAAGTCTTGGCTATATTTCAGAGATGGCTTGCATTGTTTGAGAACCAGACTAGGCATAGACTGAAATGCCTTAGGATTGACAATGGGGGAGAATATGTGGCATGTGCTTTTGAGCAACTATGTGATGAGAGGGGTATTAAGCGTCAATTGACCGCTCCCTATACCCCACCCCAGAATGGTTTGGCTAAGCGGATGAATAGAACCATCCAGGAGCGTGTACGCATTATGCTTAGCCATGTAGGCTTACCACAGAGCTTTTGGGATGAGGCAGTCAGTATAGCTGTGCATGTCATAAATAGATCACCTTCTAGTGGTTTGGATTTCTAGGTTGTAGAGGAGGTATGGACTGGGAAACCTCCATCTTATGTGCATTTATGTGTCTTTGGATGTGAGGCATTCTG
This sequence comes from Lygodium microphyllum, assembly GCF_053477565.2. Taxonomy (NCBI): domain Eukaryota; kingdom Viridiplantae; phylum Streptophyta; class Polypodiopsida; order Schizaeales; family Lygodiaceae; genus Lygodium; species Lygodium microphyllum. The sequence continues at coordinate 43,921,241 of NC_141139.1, read as the reverse complement.
CCATGTGCCCAAAGACAAGCGTATTAAATTGGATCCTAAGAGTGTCAAATAAATTTTCCTTGGCTATGGGGATGTAGGCGAGATGGGTTATAGACTCTGGCATCTGCAAGCATAGAAAGTCATTCACAGCCATGATGTAGTCTTTCATGAAGACAAGATGCATAGGTATCCTGAGAAAGTGGTAGATATATGCACGGTTATATTCCAGGAGGAGCCCTGCGCTCCAGTACAGCCTGCACAACTAGATGGTCATCCTACTGCAGTAGTTGGTACACATAGCCTGGGTGTTAGACAGGTAGCAGAGCCTACTACCGTGAGATGGTCTAATAGAGATAAACGTCCCCCTGATAGATTTGAGTCCTCAATGCATTATGTCTTGGTTACAGATGCATGAGAGCCTCTCACCTATGATGAGGCTATGCACAGGGGTGACAATCACTCTTGGGAGAGGGCTATGAAGTCTGAGATAGACTCCTTGCACAAGAATATGACTTGGGATTTGGTTGCCTTGCCTCAGGGCAAGAAGACTTTGCCATGCAAATGGGTGTATAAGCTGAAAAGTACCCCTGGAAACCCCAATCCGACTTATAAGGCAAGACTTGTTGCTTAGGATTTTAAATAGGAGCATGGAGTTGACTTTGATGAAGTCTTTTCTCATGTGGTCAAGATGACCACCCTATGCTTGGTTTTGGCCTTAGTTGCGTAGCTTGAATTGGACATGTATCAAATGGATGTCAAGACTGCATTCTTGCATGGGGATTTACATGATGAGATATACATGGAGCAACCTAAGGGCTTTGCAGAACCTGCAGGGAGCACCTAGTGTGCAAGTTGAAGAAAAGTCTTTATGGCTTGAAGTAGGCACCTAGGGACTGGTATCATAAGTTTGATGCCTTTATACAGTCACATGGCTACAGCAGAAGTGCTATGGATCCGTGTCTTGGAGCCCCAAGAGGAACACCAAGGAAAAGGGAATTCTCTTGCAAGAAAATCTATCTTGTAACATCAACAAGCTTTTTTATTAGGTTTTCTATGATCACAATGAAGAAAAGAACACCAGGCACAACAAATCTTCATGCAGTATCATGTAGATCTCCCACGGATTTGATAGAATCAACCATATTCTTCAATATCTTCATAAAATCCATCAATAGAACAAAGAAAGAAAAGGAATACACCATCTTTGAATGGAAATACATCACATAGTATTCATCTTCAATGTCTTCATAGTCTTCTCTCTCAATCTCTCATATACAATCACTCTGTTTTAGTAGATTTGGCTATCTCTGACTCTCTCTCTCTCTCTCCATCAATAATACATCATATCCTCACTAAAATCTCTCATAATCACTCTCAATAATCCTTCTTAGGTCGTGGATACCCCTCCCAAGAGTTATGTTTGATATGAAGAGTCACCAGAGCCACTACAGTGTCCCTTCATAGCTCACTACTGTCACTTCACTTCAGTCTTTACTTGAGTCTTCAACAGCTACTTCTTTCACTTCTTTTAGCTCTTTTGCACTTGTATTCACCTCTTTCCAAGGCTAGAAAACTTTCCCAAGCTACACATACATTCTACAGAAAACATACAGAAGCATACAGTACAGTCACAGTACAGTACCAGAACAACTACAATACAGAGACAGAACAGAGACAGAAGCTCTACAGAAGATCTACAGAAGGTTACAGAAGGTCATCAAAACCTCATAACTCATACTTAAACCATTCGAAACCATAAAAAACTATTCAATAATCTTTCACAAGATCTCAAATCCTATCAATCATCAATCCATCCCTCCTTTCAGAGAGAAAACAGAACAAAACAGAAGCTATACAGAAGGTATACAGAACCAATCAAAACCTATCAGAACCTCATATCTCTACTAATAAACATCATGAACTTCCAAAACACAATCAATATCATCCAAAACACTCTCAAATCACTTTCAAACCAATCAATCATCTCATAAAATCAACCATTCAGCTCTCAAAAACAACAAAAATCAGCCAAAAAACAGGTCATTTCAACACTCAACATATCCCCACACTTAATAAGGAAGCGTCCTCACGACCCAAGAAAAAGGGAATACAAGTGCATTCAAAAGCTCAACTTTGATCTTCAATACATCTTCAAAAAACAGTCCATCCAACCACGACCCCAACTTATCACCTGTATCTGATATAAAAATGCAACGAAAGGAAAACCCTTTATACATTAACACTTCTTATCAAACTAGAAATCACAACAAACTTGTAAAGGATATAAGAGGTTTCTTCTTCTTCTTCTGCATCAGCATCTTCAACTTTCCAACCACGACCCCATCACCACAATTCTCCAAAATGTAGCTCGCATGAAAGTCAATCCAATAGGCAATCACCACGTTCTTATTACATAAAGTAACTCACAACACAAACACTACACACAACAGAACCATGTGAATGACTCCTCCAAAAAGAGAGATTTTCATTAAAAATCATCCACCATACATTGGAAAAGGTATCAATGAAGATGATCCCTCTTAAAAGATTGATGATTTCGGAAACGATCCATAGACAAGAATTCATCTACAAATGTTTTGGGAGGATTCTGAAAAAACTGAAGATAGCACATCCTTTCCAATAGGTCAAGGTATCTGCTAGGCAAACAAAGGGCATGAAAGTACAATATATCCAACTGCTGGGAATCAATGCTCACATTGACATTCATGCACAACTTTGGAATAGGCTTTGAATCATTATGAGAATGCCTATGCATATACTCCACGTACGAAGCAAAATGAGCAGTTAATCTCACTGAAGGATCTGCAGATTGTGAATACTGCTGAGCAAAATGAATATAGTTCTGGTATGCTTGACTGGCAGCTGTCCATTCTCCTGGAATTACTGGCTAGTTTATCTGAGGTCCTGTAAGGGAATCATTCGAGCTCCATCCCTTTCTTCTGGAAATCTGATGATCAAACTCGTCATAGTCACTAACCAACTGAGGTGGTTGAGAGATAGAAGTGGCAGGAGAGGGAAGTGGAATAAGGAAAAGTGGATGAAGAGAGGGGTAGGCAAAATCATAAAAGGAAGAATGATTTAAAGAAGGAGTGGCTGAAATTTGTAGGGAATCAGTTAAGAAGGGTGTTAACTGATAAATAGGAAAGGTAGAATGTACATGAATGGATGGAGAAGGACATGGTGGAGAAGGGGAAAATACTCTATCCTCAATAAAAGAACAGTATGTAAATATGGGAATTTGAGGAAAATATGAAGGTTGGAAAAGAAGGGGTAAGATAGTTGTGGAATTGGTTTGACAGAGGGAAATATATATATCATATCGGTGAGCTATTTGTTGGTAATACAGGAGGGTAGGAACAGAAGGTCCTAAGATAGATCTTCTATGATAGGCATAAAAAAAGGTAGAATCAAACGGATTATGTTTTGAAAGATAAGCTAAGAGATCCACCCTCAATTGATTAGTGCTCTGGGCATAGGTAGGGGCTCTGTTCTGTCTTTGATTCAGGACCACAGAATCAATCATGGTATGCCAAGAATTATCAGGGCAAGTAGCCACTTTGGAGGAGTAACTGTGGAACATGTCATCTATGCGCAACTCCAAATGGTTGACATACAAAACAGCTTGTAAAACCACATCTCCCACATACCAAGCCATATCCACTTCATCTGGAATCAACAAGTCTCCTCGTAGATACATATAGGACATCAACATGGTATCAGTAGTGACAGAATCTTCAAACACCATCCTTACCACCTCTGTCAGCAACTCAGCAGACCAAGCCCCACTCCATCCATCCTTTGGAAGAGGAAGATCCATCGTGGAAAGCTTCATGTAGAATGCCAACTTTTATAATTGATAGTGGACAAAGAAAGAATGGTCTGGAGTAACATATTCCTGATACTGCTCAAATGAAGACCATAGCAAGTCCATCCTGGATTGCAATCTTTCCACTTTATCTTGGAAGAGAGGACACAAGGTAGCATGTCTCTGAAGAGCTACCAAGTGCTGCTGTGAGAGAGAAGGGATCAAGGGAACATTAGGGCTTGGAGGAAGAGACCGTGACTTTGCCAGTTGATCTTGCAACTGCTTGATTTGGGAAGCTTGTGATTCCACTGTGTCATTAGCAGTCTGTAAGGCTGAAAGTTTGACATCTAAAAGAGTTTGAAACTCTTGCACTTCTTTGGACATCCTCTCCTTCTCCTCTGAAAGGCTAGTAACCTCTGATTGAGCCTCTGTTAACTGGATCTTCAAAGAAGATATCTCATCTCATTGGATTGCCACCAGTTGGATTTGTTGCTCCATCTGCTTAAACAAATCTAATAGGGTATCCTTAGCAGAGGCTAACGCGGATGTTGCCTTATGCAACTGGTCCTTAGATTGCATTAGCTCTTCATAAAAGGAAGCGTATAGCTGTTGAACACAGGCTGTCACGGACAATTCAATGGAACTCTGAATGTCTTTATAGAGGAAAGGAATAGCATCTCCCGAGACTAGACTGTTCAGTGAGGGGACTGATATATCCAACGAACCTTCTCGATGTGCTTTGAACAAGCTATTACATATGAGATAACCAGGGAGATCACTGCCAGAGGTAGCAGGAATGGGCACTGAAGGAAGAACTGAAGGAGCTTTATCCACTACCCACTTCTAGCATTTACGCTGTATGACCAGGGGAGGCGGAGAATCCAAATCCTCTATATCAATTGGTTCTGACTTATCTGAAGGTGGAGAAGGAGGTACTGGATCAGATGGAGGAGGTGGAGGCACACTCTTCTGTAAACCTGAGTAGGTCAAGAAGGCAGACAAGTACGATCCATAGGTGACATTGGTAACATTGCCCCTGGTGACTTTGACGAAATGTTGATCCATCTTAGTGAGTAGGTAAGTGCTCCAATCAATAGCTACTCCTTTTAACACCATCCTTGAAGCTGTGAAAAGCTCTTTGGACAAGTAATGGGATGGTGTTTTTGCAGGCATAAACCTGTCTTGGAGAAACTGACAGACCAACTTTCACATAAGATCAGTGATCATGGAAAAGGAAACTCTTGAAGAGTTGATCACCTTCTTAACATCCAGCATTTCCCTTGTCTGCTTTTGTAACAGCTTCAAAATCTCTTCATTAGAGAAAAGCTGGTGAGTGGTAACAAAGGGTTCACCTTTGGAGGGAAGAGACAGAGCCTTCCCTAGGCCTCAAGGTGTCAAAGTCATAGAAATACCCTGGACCAGTCCCGACTTCTTACTGTAGGAGGCCAGAAACTCATCACACATCGATGGATCCTCTGGAAGCAATGGAAAGGAGGCAGCCACGAAAGCAGCGAGTCCCGCCTTCGTAAGAGGCTCAAAAGTGAGTAGGGAAGAGTAATCCCTACTGACTAGTGGGACATACTGGATAGGGGGAGGAGCATGAGAAGGCGCCATTCAGATGGTTACACACACACCACAAACACAGACAAACAAGGAGAATGCTTGCAAAGCAACATACAAAAAAACCAAGGATAAGATATCAACCAAAACGGTAAAACGTGACTCGACCAACTATCCCCAAGCAAACCACAGCCTAGAAAAAATTCGACATGACCTCTAGACATATGCGACCAAAAGCTTCATGCTATGCAACAGGCAAACACCCAAATCCCCGTATCAGGCAATAAAGAAAAAAAACTACACACCGTACCCTTAACCGTAACAAAGACACTGAACCAAAACATCACAACATCCCACACACATCAAGACCACAACTTTGATAAACAGGTTTGACCATGGAGACAACTTCGAAAACTTCACATACCCATCCCACGAAACGAGTTCATTAAAAAGGGAAAATAAGTGCAGTGAGGGGGAATTAATTTAATGAAATGTTCATTTTAGTTAATTATTAAAAAATGGTTGAATTTTTATTAAGTGATAAACCTTATCAAGAAAACGGCGGTTCCTTTTTAAAATTTAATTACCAATTATTAGGTTAAAGTGGTGCATTAATCCTGAATCCCGGACTTCGATACCCAGACTAGGTCTCTAAATGCAAGTTCATTTATTAAAAATTAAGGTGATGTGGAGTGCTTTTTTGACAGCGCGTGCTCTTGTGACAGCTGGTTTATTTTAATTAAAAATATTAAAGTGCCTCTTTAGCGCACTTAGCGCGTGCTAAGTGAACGGCGGGTTTATTTTTATTTAAAAAAATGGTGTGTTTAACGCGAATGCACATGCCATGGTGGTGTTTAAGGTTCATGTTAAAAATTAACTGTGAATTTTGGGGTAGCGAAAAAAATAATAAAAATAAAAAAGAAAAAATACCTGGTAGTGGGTGTATGTGAATGCAAAGAATGCGCTCTCCTCAATCCAAAAATATCTGGATTTTTTGCTAGATGTTTAGTTGGTGTTTGGATAAAAAATGATTTTTTTTTGTTTTTGTTTTTGTTTTTGTTTTTTTTTTTAAAATGAATTTAGGATGTAATGCAATATTTGTACAGCCTAGAAAATATGCCAAAAATAAGTAAAAATGTTAATGGAATTTGTAGGAATTTTTTGGAAATTAATTTGGAATTTTTAAAGCATTTTTAATGAATTTGTTCATTTTTTGGGTATTTTAAAAAGAATTTGAAATTTTAAAATGGTCTGAAATGTGTTTTCTTGAAATTTACAGGGTAGAAAAATATGGCAATTTGTTGCAGAAATAGTGGGAATTTTTCTAGATTTTTCTGTAAATTTTTTCAGAATTTTAAGTGTTTTTGAATGTTTTTGTTTAATTTGCAATGTTTTTTTAAAAGGTTTTCGGGTATTTAAAATTAACAATCCGGGAAAATACCCAGGAATAGGCTGCGTGGCAGCTGCATGTCAGCAACCGGCTAACAAGCTCCCGCACACGATCCCGCACACGATCCCGCACACGAACAAGCACGAATAATCTCAATCACCCACACGCGCGTACACACCTGCGCGTGTGTCTGCGTCTCGAGGGTGTCGGCGGGTGGGATGGGGGTTTATGGAGGGGGTTTCAGTGGGTGATCGGCGGGTTGCCTATGGGGGGGAAGAGGGGTTATGGAGGAGGGTTTTGCGGTTCAACGGTTCGGCAGCGTAGGACAGGGGGCTTACGGGGAGTAGGGTGGGTTTGATGTGGTGTGAGGGTGGGACTGGGGGCTTGCAGGGAGGTTGGGGGGTGGGTTTGTGCAAAGGTGATGAGGAAAGGGGGCTTAGATAGGGTAATGGGTGGGTTGTGTGTCTGTGGGTTTGTGTTTGTGGTGGGGGAAGAGGGGCTTAGATGGGGTTAGGTGGGGTGTGTTTGTTTGCTGGGGGGGAAGGGGGGCTTAGGAAGGGGGGTGTGGTTGTGTATGTGTGATGGGGAACAGTGGGGGGAAGGGGGGCTTAGGTGGGGGTAGGAGTGTGTGGTTGCAGGGGGGGAAGGGGGGCTTAGGAAGGGGAATGGTTTAGTGTGTGTTTTGGGGGGGGGGGTGCGGGAGGGGGATTTAGATGGGGTAGGTGGGTGTATTAGGTGTGCAGGGGGCACATGGCAAGGTCAACGGCAGATGGCGGGACGTGCAGGCGAAGTCAGCGGCCGCAAGAGGCACAGGGAGGCGTAATGACGGCACGAGCGGGCGTCCGCGACGGAGGTGCACGGCAAGGCGGTGCAGGAGGGCGCCACAGGAGGGCGCAACTGGGCGTCAGGCAGGGCAGGGGCGCCCACAGCGGCGCAGGCGGGGGCACGTCAGGCGGCCGGGGCAGGCCACGAACGGCGCGTCAGCGAGGGCGCCGTCGTGAGGAGGAGGAGCGGACGTTATCGAAGGCGGGGAGGGGGCGCAGACGTTGTGGAGGAGGGGGCTGGCGGGCCACAGGACGCGGGCAGAGGGGCGGGGGCACAGCAGCGTGGAGGAGAGGAGTGAGGGAGGAGAGGAGGAAGAAGAGTAGGAGAGGGAGAAGAAGAAGATAATGGAGGGGAAGCGGGAGAAGAAGGAGGGGAAGAAGGAGCAGAGGAGGAGGAGGGAATGGAGGAGGAAGGGAGAGAAGGAGATGGAGAGGGAGCAGGGCACGTAGAGGGAAGGGAGAGGGAGAGAGGGAGGGAGGCGGTTAGGGGGGAAACGGGTCGGGGTAGGGGGGGATAGGGAAGGATGTGGGGATGGGCAAGGGCCCATGGGGGGTGTCCAAGGGGGTGGGGTGCTCGGGGGAAGGGTAGGGAGAGGGGTCATGGGGTGGGGTACCTGAGGGGAAAGAATGGGCGGGGGGCCCATGAGAGAAAGACGTACCCCCGTCCCGCGCCCGTGCGCGGGGCGAGGTAAAAAAATTTACCGTGACAGGATTGAAAGAGCGTCGGAACGTCGGGACGGGGCACGCGGACGCGATCGGGGCGCGTGGAGACGCGGAAAATCGAAAACAGGCGCGTTCACGCGTGGGACGAGTCGCGTGAAAACACGGAAAATAAAGAAAAATTAATATCACCCAATCCGAACGTCAAAACGAAATGTCATAAAAACAAAAAGTGGGCAAGACGGCAGGGGGAAGACAGGGAAAATGTGCAATGAGGGTTCCGGGGAAAAGACAGGGCGTTCACGTGCAAAAAACACAAAAAACGGTTCAAAAAACGCAATTAAAAATTAATATCGAAAGCTCCGTGCATCAAAACGAGGTGCACGAAAAAGGAAAAACGTGCAGAAAGACGTGCTCGACAATTCTATCACGTCAAAACATAGTTCCGACTGAGATAAGATACGTTCACGTGGGAAAAACCCAAAAAACAGACCCGAAAATGGAATCAGAAATTAATATTGGAGGAACCGTTCGCCGGAATGACATGTAGTAAAAAGAAAAAATGTCCGCAGGAAGGAGGGGTACAGGGTTGTCATATCAGAACACAGTTTCGGCTGAAGTAGAAAGGGTTCACATGCGAAAAACACCAAAAATACGTCTGAAAACTCATTGAAAAATTAATAATAAAAAATCCAGAAGGCGAAAGAGGGGGGAGGAAAACAAAAAAGGTGGGGGAAGGCGTGCGGGACACGGCTGTCAAATCAAATTGGAATTCCGATGCAAACAGGGCAGGTTCACATGGAAAAATGTAAAAAAAAAACACACGAAAAAGGCTCGAAAAACCGCAAAATTAATATTGGACAAACCGTGCATCAAAATGACACGGAGTAAAAAGGAAAAATATCAGGGAGAAAGTGGTTGTTAGGGTTATGATGTCAGATCATCTGACATGGTTCCGAAGCAAGCAAAGCACGTTCACATGGAAAACCGGCTAATGGACACAAAAGGCTTCAAAAATTGATAACTCGAAAACGGTGCACCGGAACGAGGGTCAGGAAAAAGGAAAAATGGTCAGTTCACAGGGAGGAACAGGATTATAAGGTTAGATTTGGACTTCAGTGAACGTACGGTGCATTCACATGGCAGGGCCGCAAAATCAGGGAATGAAGGAAAACTGCAAGGGAACAGCCCCAAGGGTGGGTGGAACGTAGACGGATGGGTGGGAAGGGACCCCATCAGGGTAAAAGCAAGGCATGGCATAGAGGCATTAGCAGGTTGAGGCATATGCATAGGGGTATGCAATGTAGACGCGCAGGGATGCGTCCCCACACTTAAGACCTTAACAGACAGGGTTAACCGAGCAACAGGGACCTAGGACCACATAACAGACCATCCACTAACGTCCCCACACTTAAAAAATGAACATCACTGAGAAACAAAAGTGGTAGGGTTAGAAAAACTTGGCCCATTTTGTTGAGGATCAAGGTTGATTATCGATGGCACGTCCTGTATTGTTGTCGGCTGCTGGAGGTACCAAGGCATCTTCTCGGCACACATCCGTCATGGCAGGGACCACGCGGCAGCACCCAGGGAGGTAGCTGGTTGAAGGAATCGCAGGAAATTCGTCGATGGCGAGGGATATTGCACTCAACTCACAGTCACTCAAATGGAATGAAAGAACTGTCACTCGCCCCAGGACTAATATCACTCGAGGAATAATGATTGAAACCCATATCTCATACCCGGTTTAGGAATTGACAAGGGGGATGGTGCAGAAGGAGTATGCCAGGGTGCACAGTTGATGGTGCATCAGTCCGTCCAACCCGTCTGGCATAAGTGCAAGGAGGAAGACAAGGGAGCCTTACAGTGCAGTGTACAGAACAGGGTGACGTGTCCTGTGATGACAGAGAGAGACCCACCTCGTGGATGCATAGGGAAACGAGAACATACCTGACTCCAAGTGTCGTAACGTCCCTCAATCTCACCTCTCGGGAATTGATTGAAGAAACTCCAGTCACACTCAGCCCACCCTCTGTCTCACGCTCTGCTGATAGATACAGGAGGGCAGCCCCTTCCTAAAACCCATTGATGTAATCCTCACGGTCACTTGTGCAAAGGTTGTATGCCTTGTGCGCATTTGATGGTGCAACTGTGTAGCTCGCCCTGTGCCGGCATACGGTGTGAGAAGAAAGGCCAGGGAGCCTTATAGTGCAGTGCACAGAAACAAATTGTGCTTTGTGCATTGAGAGGCCCATCCCATGCATGCAATACTTCATTCACACTTCTCACCTCTCATTTGATTTGAAGGCAAAGACTGGTCACTCGCCCCACCCTCTGTCTCACGCTCTGTTGATAGATACAGAGGGCAACCATACTCACTTCCCCATCCGGTTAGGATGAAAGCTCACATCACTCGATTGTTTGTCGATGAAGATCGCATCATCAGTTTGTTGAAGAGCCATACCCAGGGAGGTAGCCATCAGATCGAACGTTGTGTTGGATAGGAACATGCCGTCTGCTAGAGGGCAGTTAGACACTCTACAAAAAGACCCAGGACACAGCGTACCAAGGGAGGTAGCTTCGGAATTGGATCCTGGGGATATCAATTAATGAATCCACTTTTTGGACTGCTGGGTGTTGCCACCTTTTTCACAGCCAGCTTCTCGCCCAAGGGTATTTGCAACCTTGTCTTGGAACGAGGCTTGCTATGACAAGGAATTTCTTCCTTTTCTCCCATAACAGATTTGTCTTTTCTTTTCTTTTCTTTTTTTTTCTCTTTTCTTTTTCTCCTACTCCCGAGGGTGTTTCCACCTTTTCTCGAAGAATAGGTCGGCATGACAGGGACCTAAGTCCTTTTCTCCCATGACCGATATGTATATTTTGTTTTTTCTCTTTTTTTCTTTTTCTTTTTTTTTTCTCTTCGAATTAAGTAAGGGAATGGTGGAAATACCATATGTCAGAACCCACCTCGCCACTATCACTGGTGGAAAATAGAGGATAAGAGATCAAGGCTGGAAGATGGGGTTGAGGGGATAGAGGGTTGTGCCCACTTCATCAGGAGTGGCTGAAGAACGGCTATCAAAAGTAGCATCATAAGAGTGACAGTGCCATGCCAATGAGGGAAAGGATCAGGTGACCGTGATTGTCAAGATCCCCAAGGAGGGAAGTACTTCTTTAGGCGATATCCATTGATCAGGAAGGGATCATCAGAGGCATCAACGGTCTGCACTTGGACAGAGCCATTAGGGTTGACGGCAAGTACCTTATATGGGCCCATCCTCCGCTGTTGAAGCTTGCCAGGAAACTTGCCAAATCGTGAATCATAGGGTAGGACCAAATCACCTTCTTTGAACTCCTTGTGCTTGATGAAGCTGTCATGGTAAGCCTTACATCGAGCTTGCGTGGCTTCCATGCACTGTAGAGCCATCCTACAAGTTTCATCCAAACATTCCAGGTGCAGGAGACGGGGTAATTCAAGTTCAACAGGAAAAACAGCTTCTGTACCATACACCAGCTGGAAGGGTGTCTGTCCTGTTGCTGCTTTATGGGAGGTTCTGTACACCCAGAGGGCCTCTGTAAGTCGATCATCCCAGTCACGACGATGTGCAGCAATCGTCCTTGTCAGGATCAAGCAGAGGATGCGATTTGTGACTTCGACTTGGCCGTTGGCTCTGGGGTAATAAGGAGTGGACTTGCGATGGCGGATCTTATACAGCTCTGTCAACTCTTCCATGACTTTATTAATGAAATGAGTGCCTTTGTCACGTACCAGCTTTAAGGGACTGCCAAAACGGGTGATGATATTCTCGTACATGAATAAGGCCACGCTGTTACCATCGTCCCGCTTTAGGGCTTTAGCTTCACAGCACTTTGTGACATAATCCGTACATACGAGGATGTATCGGTTCTGTTTCCTTCTAGTGGGAGGATCGATCGGGCCTACGAAGTCGATGCCCCACTTCTCAAACAGCTTCAGGGGACGGATAGGGTGCAGTGGCATGGCACTTGTCTTGGTGGGTTTTCCCATTCTTTGACAAGCATCACATCTTTTACAGTAATCATAGGCATCCTTATGGACAGTAGGCCACCAGTATCCTGCTAGCAGAGTCTTCCTGGCTGTAGCTTCTCCTGCAAAGTGGCCTCCACATGGCTCGTCATGGCAAGCCTTCAGAATAATCCCAATCTCATCTCCTGCAACACATCTTCTGAGCACTTCATCTTTGCCTTTCTTGTACAGTGCACCGCCTAACAAGGTATAGGGGACTGATTCTAACATAAGCTTCTTCCTTTCCCGACTAGAAATACCAGGAGGATACTGTTGGGTTGCCAGCAGATTGGCAATGTCTGCATACTAGGGGGTTACAGTTTCTACCAGGAATAGGGAAGCATCAGGGAGGTCTGGATCATCCTGCTCCTCGTCTGCAGTCTGCGGGATACGCGATTGATGATGTCTGAAAACTTCTCAATGAATACCGAATCTTCCATGGATGGTCATTCTCTTTGTTTCTGCTCTTCAGTTAGTCCCCAAACAGTTTGCCACCAAGATGCAAGTTTCTGCTGCTTCAACAAGAAGAGGAATCTATCCACCACATAGAGCATGCATCATGATGGTGATGTGTTTCCGCCATTGTGGGATGAACTTCTTGTGGAAAGTGGCTTTGATTATGAGAAATTCCAACTCTTCAGTGGAAGAAAGAACTTTACAAACATCCATTGAATTCTTCTCTTCCTGGCAATGCCATTTCCTTCATTTTCAGCCTCTTCTGGTGCTTGTTGATGGCAAGTTTCCTCGGCTGCGTACCAAAAACATGGAGCCCCAAGAGGAACACCAAGGAAAAGGGAATTCTCTTGCAAGAAAATCTATCTTGTAACATCAATAAGCTTTTTTATTAGGTTTTCTATGATCACAACGAAGAAAAGAACACCAGGCACAACAAATCTTCATGCAGTATCATGTAGATCTCCCACGGATTTGATAGAATCAACCATATTCTTCAATATCTTTATAAAATCCATCAATAGAACAAAGAAAGAAAACGAATACACCATCTTTGAATGGAAATACATCACATATTATTCATCTTCAATGTCTTCAATGTCTTCTCTCTCAATCTCTCATATACAATCACTCTGTTTTAGTAGATTTGGCTATCTCTGACTCTCTCTCTCTCTCTCCATCAATAATACATCATATCCTCACTAAAATCTCTCATAATCACTCTCAATAATCCTTCTTAGGTCGTGGATACCCCTCCCAAGAGGTATGTTTGATATGAAGAGTCACCAGAGCCACTACAGTGTCCCTTCATAGCTCACTACTGTCACTTCACTTCAGTCTTTACTTGAGTCTTCAGCAGTTACTTCTTTCACTTCTTTTAGCTCTTTTCCACTTGTATTCACCTCTTTCCAAGGCTAGAAAACTTTCCCAAGCTACACATACATTCTACAGAAAACATACAGAAGCATACAGTACAGTCACAGTACAGTACCAGAACAACTACAATACAGAGACAAAACAGAGACAGAAGCTCTACAGAAGATCTACAGAAGGTTACAGAAGGTCATCAAAACCTCATAACTCATACTTAAACCATTCTAAACCATAAAAAACTATTCAATAATCTTTCACAAGATCTCAAATCCTATCAATCATCAATCCATCCCTCCTTTTAGAGAGAAAACATAACAAAATAGAAGCTATACAGAAGGTATACAGAACCAATCAAAACCTATCAGAACATATCAGAACCTCATATCTCTACTAATAAACATCATGAACTTCCAAAACACAATCAATATCATCCAAAACACTCTCACATCACTTCCAAACCAATCAATCATCTAATAAAATCAACCATTTAGCTTTCAAAAACAACAAAAATCAGCCAAAAAACAGGTCATTTCAACACTCAACATGTCTTTACACAAAGAAAGCACGTGATGGCTCATTGCTTATTTTGGTACTTTATGTGAATGATATGCTCATAGTAGGGAAATCTCATGATGAACTGGATGCTCTTAAATCTCAGTTGAAGAAAAGCTTTGAGATGAAGGATTTGGGACAGGCCTCTCACATTCTTGGTATACACATTAAGCACGACATGCATTAGGGACTACTCTACCTCTGACAAAGGGAGTACATTCATAAAGTCCTTGAGCGTTTCCGCATGCAGGACATAAAGCCTATTGGCCGAGATGGTCAAGATCCCTTATGCATCAGCTGTGGGTAGTTTGATGTATGCCATGATAGCCACTCATCCAGATATTACCTTTGTAGTTGGTGTTGTGGCATGCTATATGGCTACACCTAGAAAAAAGCATTGTGATGTCATAAAGGGTATCATGAGATACTTGAAGGCCACAACAGATATGTGTATTTGCTATGACAGCTAGATATAGGAATTGTGGGCTACACAGACTTAGATTATGTAGGATATGCAGATAATAGGAAGTCCACTTCTAGCTATGACTTTACCTATGCTGGAGGTGTTGTTTCTTGGATGTTTAAGGTTTAGAAGTGTATGACTCTCTCTATCACTGAGGCCGAGTATGTTGCGGCCACTGAGGCTTGTAAGGAGGCCATGTGGTTGGGCCGTTTGGTTCATGACCTTGGGATTAATACTATACCTACGTTGCATTTGGATTCTATGAGTGCTATTCAGCTAGCCAAGAATCCAGTCTTCCATGCAAAGATGAATCTGGTCTTCCATGCGAAGATGAAACACATTGAGGTGAGGTATCGCTTCATACGTGGGGTCATGGAGGACAAGTCTGTTGACCTTGTCAAGATCTCCACTGATAAAAATCCTGCAGATTTGCTCACGAAAAGCCTCACTATTGAGCGCTTCTCCTTCCTCAGGAGTTTGATGGGCATTGGATGAGATGACACTTTTCCTCATCCTGTTGTACATGTGTACATTGTACTGTCTTTTTTTTTCTTTTCCCTCCTCATTGGGGCAGATTCGCCTTTAGGTGGGAGGTTGTTGGGGGTAAATGTGCCTCCGCCTAGCCGCCACGTATTACTACACTGGCAATACCCGCCAGTGCACACTAAAAGTGGTGGGCGCCCATCACCGTCACTTTATTCTTTATTCTTTTAGTGATAGTTTGAATAAAGGAAGGGCCGGTCACACATTGTGACTTTTGGAGTTCCCATTTGTGTCTCTCTCTCTTCTTGCTCTCGCTCTCTACTATAGCTCAGTTCCAAGCAAGCTTAGATCCTTCTCACCTTTCATTAAAGGCTCTCTTTCCAAACCATGTTTGATTGTTTCAACATGTAAAAGATGGCCTGTCTCTAAATCTTTTGTAACACCAATAGCTCTTAAGCACAAAAGAAAAGTGACAGAATCAGGACACTCCAAAGTGGCTTCGCAGTGGTGGACGCACAGCGTCAAGACATCGGTCCCCTCCAAACCTGCACATCCTCTGAATGGGCCAACTTTTTTACCACTTGCAACATTGTTCCCACTAGGATCATATGTGTAAATCAAAGTAGGTAAGTTTTCGTAGCTCATCACAACATCCATATATTCTTTGGCTGGTTGATCATCAGACAATCCCGTGACTCGAAATTATTTTTCCCCCTTCAATGGAACAAGTCTTGTTTGTGCCTTGACCACGTTGACATTTATATTCATATCCATCTCCATAAATGGCAAAAATCATCATCACCCCTTCTAATGTAAGAGGTCTCATCATCCATAAGTAGCACATTTGATACGATAACCTCGTTTGGAATCTGAATAATTTCTTGTACAACATTTGTGCTAGGTGAAAAATCCTTTAGAACCTCTACAAGCATATGCATCAACTCTTCATTATCCTCTTGTCCCTATTGCATTAAATTTGGTTTGTCTTTACACTGATTGTTACTCTTATCATCTAGAATGAAAAACCCCTCTAAAGCTTCATCGAGAAGAGTCAAAAGTTCCATGTCTTCCTTCATTGCCAAACAATCCTGTAAATCACCTCTATGATGACCAAAAGCATGCATCGTAAAAATAGTATTCATTTCCCTTTCCATAGCATCATCATAGCAAACCTTCTCACTGAATGCACCAAGAGACTGCACATTATCATCCATAGTCAAATCACAATCATATGAACTATAATGAAAAACCTATCAAGAATAGTCCATGTAGATAGTACTTTTCTTCAAGCTAGTCATACCTTCTTTTGTTGTGCATTTGTGTTATTTTCTGTGTGTGATTCATTGTTTGTGTGATGCATTTCGATAATCCGCATCCAATGTATATATTCCCTTAGTGCATGTGTATGATTTTGTTTGGATGCATGATGTGTGTGTGTTAGAAAAAAAAAAGAAAAACTGATGCCAAAGGACATTATCAAGCTGATAATTTCAATGATGATCTCTAAGAAAAGTGCAGGGAATTATGGAATCAAAGGAAGGTTTGTGGAAGCGATCATCTTAGTTCAAAAGTTCCCATGACATAGAGTTGAAGGAAGTCTCTCAAAAGTTCTGAAGTGAGCAAAGCGCTAGTGTAGCACCGAGGGAGTACTTTGCCATCCAATCTTCAAGGCCGAATTCGCAGTTTGTGTGTAGATCACCCATCACAAAGTTGTCTATTAATGGGGCAATTGATGACTCCAAAGATAGCCTAAAAGAAAGGCTCAAAGGTGGATGGTGCTGCAGAAAAAGTAGTAAAAGGGGTCTTGAAGGTTAGCCTACAGAAAGAAATGAAAGAGACCGTAAAGAGAAGTGGCAATGCATGGGAAAAGAAGACAAAGAAACAAGTCCTAAATCAGACAGTAAGAAGTTGTTGAGTCATGAATCTGGTGCTGAATCTTCAGATCTAAAACCATGCACTGATCCCCATTTGGATCTCTCAAAGAGCAAAGTGGCAGAATTGAAGATTATCGCCAAAGCTAAAGGTATAAGAGGTTATTCAAGGATGAAGAGGGGAAACCTATTTTTGGGTTTTAAACCGCTTTTGGAGGGAAAAAAAGCAGGCTGTTTTGGAGGGGAAGAATGGTTTTTGATTCGGGAGGGCTAGAATGAGTTTTTTTTTGGCACGCAGTGAACGGCATGAAAAGGAAAACTAATAACAGAAGACGAGGAGAGATCGAAAAGAGAAGAAAAAGAGACGAAGGAGATTCACGAATTTAAAAAAAAGCAAGTAAGAATCAGAAGACAATACGAAAGTGGGTGCTTTGCATACGAAGGGGGAAAATTGGAAGACGGCCTCTCGCCGCAAGCCATCTCGGTATCAGTGCGAAGTTGCAATTGCTCAAAGAATAGTATTTGCACTATAATGCGAAGGAGAAGACGCTCAATTTGAACAGCATGAGTACAAGCTTCAAGTAAAAGCTTTTGGCAATCCATTATGCGGCATAGTTGTTCTCGCTCATCTTCTCTGATCCTGGGATGTGCCTTTTCAATATCAAAAGCACTTCGTTAGTGCAAAGCTTGCTTTCGATGTGCTGGTGCAGTAAAGGATTTACGGAGACTTTGTTAGAACCAGTAAAATTGGTTTCTGATCGCTGATTTCCAGCTCTCGACGGCCCGAGAATCAGAAGCTTCAGGTCTTGAGGTTTCATCCTTTGCATTGCTTTGGAAGTCTACACACAAATCACACCTGAGGAGAGAGGCAGTGAGAGATTGCGAACCAGACATTCATCTATCGTTTCAAGCATTTAAGACTTGCAAAAATCAGGGCAATGCTTTTTCCTCTGCTCCGAATTTTGTTCTTCTTCTATGGATCATAGCGAATCAATCTCCCCTTATTCCTCTCCTCCAGATCCCCTCGATTCATTCTACAAAGCATCAGCAAGTTTCGTGAGTCTCCTGTTGTTTGGACAGGATGTGTTGGCCACCTTCTGAAACACCGCGATTTCGTCCACTGACAGCAGAGGATTTCCATATCACACTTGGTGTAGAGAGATTTCGATGGCTAGAGATCCTTTTCCAGCTGCATCTGATTGGGCTTTATCAGTGTGCGTTTCCATGAGGAGGATGCCCAGTGACTGGTATCGCAATAGGATTGATGGTAAACAAGAAGTAATGATTGGAATCTACGGCTATATCTCCTTCTGATGTTCTTCTAGTTGAACTTCTGCAGCGTGAATGCCAGATTAAGAAGCCTTTGCGTGTTGTTCCCTTGTTTGAGAAGCTTGCAGATTTAGAAACTGCCTCTGCTTCACTGTCCCGTTTGTTTTCTATTGACTGGAGGCAATACTCTATTTGAAGGGTTGGATAGGAGGCTTCTGGCAGAATTGAAAAATATCTAACCCCCAAGGTTCACCTATAAGAGTTGTGAGAGCATGTGATCCACTGTCGGATGCTTTGGCATACACTATTGGCCATGGTACTGCTACTGTAAGCATGTCCAACTGAAGGTATGGTTAGCATAGATGCTTTGGGTCTTCATCGAGAAAAGAGCCTTACAACATTGAACAGAAACAGATGCTGTTCTGTCCCAGGTCATTAATCTTCTGCTAATGAGTCAAAGGAAAAGAACGATGAGCTTAAATTGCAGCAAAAGCAACTATTTTCTACAGTAGGAAACAGGGGATACATATGTCTTGAACTTTTAGCTGTGACACTGCCTTCTCCTTTAGCCATGAATCCAATCAATAAAAGATGGAAGTTGTAAAGACTTGCTGATAACTTTTCAGCAAATAATGATGGACTTGACCTCACTATAGAGATGTTCCTCTGGAGTTTCTGAAATTCTTTGCTGATCTGGCTACTGCCAAGTTATAGAATGAACATGCTAATGTGAAGAATGTTTTTCTTCTTACTGCAACTGTCATCATACATCTGAATGTAAACAGTTTATGAGATACTTCAGATTATTCTAAACATGAACTTCTTGTAACCCATTTGATAAGGAATATAGTGAACTTTGGCATCCAATGTTTGAGTTCTTCTTGTTAGCCTCATTTCTTGCTGTATCTTGAACCCCGTGTTCTGCAGCCCTTGCGTGAACTTTACGACATTTCTGGTGAACCCGACGTGAAAGTGCTGCGTCACTTTTCAGCAAGATGGGAGACTCGCAAGAAGAGATGACAGATGATAATGTCATGAAGAACCTGTTTCAGTCATTTACCATGTATATGCAGCAGCAAGCTCACGCAAAACGTGAAAGTGATGCTACGGATGCCTTGAAAGCTGTCCAACAGGAGATGAAGCAGTTTAATGGCCAGCAATTGTCAACTTACCTGCATTTGTATGAAGAAAAGATGAAGTTTTTTGGGGTTTCTCAAGATGTTTGGAGCCGCTACTTCTTGCGGATCGTGGTGCGCACTCTTGAAGGCCGAATTGCAGAAATTCAAGAAACACATGCAGGTTGGGCAGAATTTAAGAAGGCATTAAAAGATTAATATTTCCTGGAGGATACAGGTCTTATGAATCGCAGGAATTTCTTAGCATGGGTTTCTATGCCTAATAAGGGACTTTCTGTTATCGCTCTTCTGCGAGAGTTTGAAAGCCGCTATGATCAGTTGGATGGGACTGAGCAGCAAGCTTTGGAGATGCAGAAAGTGGAGTTATTTTTACAGGCTGCAGATGCTGATTTACAGGAAAAGTTGGATGATCTTTTGGAAGATCAATCTACTGATTCAGGTTTAAAGACCGAGTGGAGACATGTCATTGATGCTGTGAATGCTCTTGTTAAGAAGCAGCGCAGGAGAGTACGATTGCATCGTAATACAGGATCAGTTCCTGAAAAATCCTTGGAGACTTCTTCTTCTACCCCTGCTGCAACTTCTTTGCCTAAGACTACTCCTCCTGCTGTGAATCCACCAGTTCCTGCTGCTCCAGTGCCCTTATCTGCAGATGATGTTATTAAAGGCTTGGCAGATTTGACGATTGAAGCAGTCAAAGCTGAAGTTGGTAAGTTAAAGGAGCAACTTATGTCAGTACCTGCTGTAGCACCTGCTCCAGCGACTGCGTTTCCAGCTAGTCAAAGAAAAGGGCGACGATGTATTTGGTGCGATAGCACAGAGCACCAACACTGCAGAGATTGTGATGCTTTTCAGGAAGCACGTAAGAAGAATGTAGTGTTCTGGGGACAAGATGGGAAGATATGGCTGACAGAGACTGGCGCTCCTCTTGAAACGAACTTCGATAAGGGAGGCATGAAGAAGCTTGTTGATGATATGGCTGCGCGATCAGCTTATGTGAGTGTTAGAGGAGATGCTTCAGCTTATGGAGTCCAGCTTGAGCAGAAATCTGATGGAGACTCTGCTTTATGGTCCTTTGCCTTGGAGATAGCGAGAAGAGGGAAAGTTCATGCATCTACTATGACTTGTGTGGGCTCCAGCATCCGAGGAGAAACAGGATGGGATTCTCCTGTTGACAGGTATTCTATTTTTGCTTATATGGCTAAAACACATGGTTTAGATGCCATGGTTTAGGAAAAGAGAAGAAGAGATGAGGAGGGTCCCAGCACCTCCAAAAAGACTAGAGGGGGTGACTTTGTTTCACCACCTGTTACAGCTCCACCTATGTCAAGTTCTCTAGCTCAATCAGGTCGTGAACAACCTATGGGAGACAAGCAGATGAAAGAAAAGAGGCAACCAAGAAAAGAGCCAGGATTCAAGCTCTTGTCAGATCTTGATATGCAGACGGATATGAGTAAGATTTTTCATGAAAGAATTTTGAATAGTGAAGTCACTTTTACTGTTGGAGAAGCTCTTGGGATTGCTAGAAGAGAAATACAGGATCAGATGCAGGATCTTTTGCGGAGGAAATGACATGCGATGGAAGGACCTGCTTTACAGGGATTGTGGCATGGAACTCTTGGGGAAGAACATGATGATGCAGTGATAGTTGAGAATGCTTCTGTTAATCCGCAATCGGAGAAAATAGTTCAGCCTATGCAGTATGAAGATGATGATACCCCTATTCTCATTCCTCGCAGCCATTTTTCACGAAGTCATTGGGCTAGAGCAACCACTGAGACGGTGGTAAGGATTGGAGAGAAACAAATTCATTTGATCGCTTTAGTCGATCATGGTTCTGAGATTAATCTTATTGCTCGAGGTGTTTATGAGAGTGGCAAGTGGCCTATGGATGCAGAGCATGGCTGGCGCATGAGAGCCGCCAATAATACTTCTGGTGATATGTATGCTGCTTGTCCGAGTATCAGAATTTCTATTGGTAATGTTGAAGAGGATTATCATTGCTTTGTTCAGGATTCATGCTCTTATCCGATTATTCTTGGACAGCCTTTCATTACAGAAGCAAGAATGGAAACAAAAGTGATGGATGACGGGTCAGCTTATGCGCGGATACGCAGTAAAGATGGTATGCGAGCTGTTCAGTTTATGACTGTTGGGGTAAATCATCCGAGAAACAGGGACTCCTTGCGTGAGGCACCACTACCTGCGAAGGAGTTGGATTTTCATTAGGTACCGCTGTCTTGCGAGACGCCAGTGGTACGGAGTGGAGAAAAGAGGAGATCTCGCCTCCTGGCAGCTAGTCTTTCTCCAATAATTTTGTTGGTTTTTCTTCAGATAGTTCAGTGAGTTATCAGAAAATTTCAGATTTGCCTAGAGCTGCCAGGCAGTACATTGGTCGTAAGGAGAAAGAGTTGAAGAATGCAGGTATTTTGCAAGCAGAAGAGCATGTAGATGGATTGTATGAAGGGATGTCTTATGTGGATACATTGTTTGAGATGAGAGCAATGCTGAAAACTGATTTATGTAAGGGTTCAAAGATTATACCTGTGCAAACCTTGGATATGTTTCAGGAAATTTCTGGTTTTATGCTGAAAACAGAGTTAGAGGCTGAGAAAACTCAGCAAACTGAATTTATGGCTGATCTTGATCAGCTAACAGAGCTACAGAGGGCTGAATTCATTCAGCCAACAGAGTTGAATGCATAAAAATTTCTGCATACAGAGTTTCAGGATGCACCTATGCAGTCCATAGAGCTGAGGGCTGAATCCATTCAGCCAACAGAGTTGAATGTAGAAAAATTTCTGCATACAGAGTTTCAGGCTGCACCCATGCAGTCCATAAAGCGAAAGGCTGAAATTTTTCAGCCAACAGAGTTGAGAGTTGTTGAAAATTTGCAAAAATTGCAGCAAAGAAAATAGTGCTTGAATGATGCCAAGGTTGACACAAAATATAAAACAGTTGATAAGAAGGTTAAGTCGGTTGCAGGCCCGCTTCCTTCTGATAGTGATGAACAGATTGAAAAAGCTATGAAGCAGCCTATGTTGAGAGATCCTACAAATATTGGACATAAGTTTACAGCTAAAACTCTTGCAGAATTGAAGATTGGAAATGATGAATTCTTGCTTCCAGTGGAAAAAGAATGTTTTAGAGAGATGCTTGGACGTCATGGTAAGGCATTTGCTTTCTTTCCACATGAAATTGGCTGCATTAGTCTCGAATTGGTTGCACCCATGGTCATCTTCACTGTTCCTCATGTACCATGGAATATACGTCCTATACCTATGCCTAAAGCACACTTGCCAAAGCTGATAGAGTTGCTGAATGAGAAGATTAAGATGGGAATTTTGGAACCCTCTTCTGCACCCTATTCTAACAGGTGGTTTACTGTACCAAAGAAGAATGGTACTTTGAGATTTATTCAGGATATGCAGCCCGTGAATAAAGTGACAATCAGGAATGTGGGAACAGGTCCAGTTGTGGATGAATTTGCTGAGGCTTTTGCAGGACGAGCCATCTATTCTCTAGGTGACTTATATTCAGGATATGATCAGTTTCAGCTTGCCTTGGAAAGCAGGGATATTACTACTATGCGGACACCTATTGGTCTTGTGAGGATGTGTACCTTGGCACAAGGTGCCACAAACTCAGTTGCTCATATGATGAATGCTATGCATGGAGTTCTACGAGACTATATTCCGCAGTATACCATGCCTTTTCTAGATGATGTGCCTATTAAGGGTTGTGTAGAAGAAGAAAAGAATGAAAGTCTTGATTTTCGTGGATGTAGACAGTTTGTGGCTGACCACTTGGTTGCTTGTGAGCAAATATTAACACGATTAGAGGAGGTAAATTTGACACTTTTAGGGCTGAAATCTGTTTTTGGTGTTAATGAAGTTATCATAGTTGGGCATATGGTTGGATATTATGGCAGGAAACCTTCACCTGCAAAGGTGGATGCCATAAACAGGATTGCAAAGTATTGCTCGACTACTTCAGAGGTGCGGAGATTTGTGGGAGCTTGTGTATTTTACATGATTTGGATTCCTCATTTTGCTCATATAGCAGATGATCTTTATCAGCTGCTTTGAAAGGGGCAGAAATTTCATTGGGATGAGAAGCATTCGAAAGCCATGCGTAAGCTCAAGAAGCTGTTGCAGTCAGCTCCTACTCTTCGCAAGGCACAAAGAAAGAAGGAACGAGAGAGAGGGAATAAATATACAACATAATAAAGAAAGAGAGAAAGAGGGAGAGATGGAGGGAGAGAAGAGAATGAATGGATTAAAAACAAAGAGAGGGTAAGATCTTTTTCTTTAACTTCTTCTTTTCTTGTTTGTAGTAGTAGTAGTAATCATAGTAGTAGTAGTGGTGGTGGTGGTGGTGGTGGCGAGGTCTAGTGAGGTCTAGTGCAATACCATGAGACGGGAAACACTCTGATATACATTAATTTGTGGGTGGGTGGAGACTATACATATGTTAATTTTGTTGAGTTATAAGAGAAGAAATACCTTCTCAAACAATTTAAGAAAGAAAAAAAGAATGATAACAAAAACAATTTTTTGTCGTAACGTCTATAGAACACGTACAATGCTTCAACGAGTTTCAATCAAAGATCATTGATCACGCAATCTCAAATTTTGAGCAAACGGTAAGAAAAGTGTATATCAATCATGCATTGTATTTGCAAACTAATTGAATATCATATACAACAACATTGGGCACGACCGGAAAATTTTCTATCCAGGGAGGTGACATCTCGTCCCAAGGAGGAGTTCACCCTTTGCGGCCATATGGGATTCAGTGAAATTTCTTCGAAGTATTGAATTCATGGGTTTCAATGAACCCCATATCGGGTAAGTGGGAGTGAGGAGTCTACTACTTAACAAAGGGTATATTAGTAATTTGTTGACAATACTATATTGTCTTTATGCTTATTTTAATTAGAAATCCTTGTAATAACATATTATGAAATGTCCATTTACATACACTATAGCTAAGGTGGTTTAACCTTACAAAAGTTTTCGAAACACATCATATATCTCTCTCTAGTGCTTTACTTACCTATCTCTCTTGAAAGAAGATAGAAGCATGAATCTTTGACTAAGACAACTTGTTGTAGGTCCAATAACTAATTGCAAGGTAGCACATATAAGTCTGCAGATCTGCATGAATCTTCTAGGTTCTCATGATATGAAAACACTCTGTTAAAGAATCTGAAAATCTCCCAAGTTTCACTCTAAAATTAGAAATAAATATTTGACAATATGGATAAATCTTAATCCCTTTTTTGAAGATGGAACTTGGTACTATCATCTACATAATATCTAGAAAAAGTTTCATCTTCAAGGAAGGGGGTAACAATTTGACCATGTGACCAAATATTCGTAAAGTATATGAAAATTTCTAAACTTCCTAATATAGTGTTTGACTCATAATGATTAAATATATAGGCCATCAACTATGTAGATGAACAAGGCCATGAGATATAAAACAATAAAATAACAATAATAATCAAGTAGTAATATGGGTGTATTAAATATATCAACATCTAATGTATTGGCAAGCGATGCTTAACATTGACTAGATGAGTAATAAAATCAACCTACAATTTGAGTGCCAAGCAATGATGTAATTAATGAAGATGATGAAGTAGTGTAGATCATGCATAACTAACCTCCAGAGCAGTGTCGTACTGGGTCGAGCAACTTGCAAGGTAGCACTAGTTGTCACTTTGGAGATCTGCATCGATTATCTTCCAGGCTATCATGATAAGAATCCGAATGATGAAACATACAAGCCATTAACTGTGTAGATGAACATCATGCAAGATACAATTAACTAATAAAATAACAATAAGAATTGAGTAGTTATATAGGAGTATGAAACATATTGACTTCTAATGTACTAGTGATGCAAAATATTGACTAGTCTAATAATTAAAAAAAACTTATAATCCAAGCAGGCAATGATGTAATGAAGCACAACATGCATAACTTGCCTCTAGATTTAAGCACATTAATGCACAAAACATGTCCATATTGCAGGTCTTGATCATCAAGCTAGACCAGGTGCCCAGCCCTCTCTCTCTCTCTCTCTCTCTCTCTCTCTCTCTCTCTATATATATATATATATATATATATATATATAAGCACACGGGATAGTAGACTACACATTCTCCTCCTCCTCCTCCTCTTCCTCTTCTTTCTCTTCTGTAGGCTTTCTTTCTCTCTCCTGTTACGTCATATCTCTATTTTGGTGCCAACATCCCAAGAGGAACATTGCCAAACCTAGCCTTGCACAATAGCTATCTTCAAATGGTATACCACCTCTAAGAATTAAAAGCCTTATGGAGCTCAATATTTCCCTTGATTATTGGTAGTTTTATTCTAGGACATGAATATTGGGTTTGATAGCTTTTTGTAGGATGAGCTCCAAATCCCCATTTATGCATGCCTTTCTTTATAAAAATTTCAATTGCATAATGAGTGCAATTGGTAAAAGTTACTTTTGCATCTTTCAAAAAAGTCTATGTTTGTGTGTATGTGTGCCTCGTATGTAGGCATGCACCCCTATGTAGCAGAAAGTTTGTCACATGTATGGATGTATCTCTTACTGGCTAGATTACCTTTTCTTGATAGGAATGTGTATGATCCTTTGACTAACAAAGATGAGATCTTGGATCATGATGGTGATTCAATCTACAGTTAGAACCTCTAATTAAGAATTTAACCTCATCTCATGGACTTTTAAAGGCCTATGTTTAGAAAGCTAGGAGAAGGTTGCTAAGGGCTAAGAAACCTAATGCATTGGCCATGCTAGGGCTAATGCTCACCAATGAATAAATCCAACTAGTAGACCTTCCTAGCTATGTGTGTTTTTACTCTTCTTCAAGTAGAGGAAAGGGAGGAGTGATTAGGTATTTATGAATGTATGGCCCTCTTGCGTCCCTAAATAGATTAGAGCTTTAGGAAACTTTGAAAGGAAAAATTTCACACGAGTGTACCATCTTGGTAGGGGACTCAAATAGGATGCCATTAGAGGCTAATGTGTTGTATGTAAATTGTACCTTGATTACATGTGAGAAGGAAAAATTGAATCACTTGAAGAGGATGTATGATTTGTTGGATGTTTCCCACATGATTGTGGATGGCCTTTTCTTTGCATAAAGACTAGACTTAACAACCTACAAGATTAGCCAATCAAGGAGGATGGTAAGTTGTACCATAAATATGGCTCAAAATCTTTGCAAAGTAGCTAGACCACCAATCCAATAGAGATGGTTGGTCACCTATTGATGACCCTAAATATTCAATTCTAGTTTATCCATTCTTGAAACTAGTGCAATCTACTTTCTTCATTGAGGTGTCCTTACTAGTAGCCAAAATGATTTCAAAGGAGGAACACCACTATGTGTTAAGAAAAATAAAAATGGAAAATTTTTTAGTTGAACTGGTATCTTTCACTTGAGGTATATGAGACCGTCTAGGATATTAATTGGCAAAGACTTATGAGCCTTTGCCAATGCTTATGTAGGAACTTCAAGAGGTGAGATCCCTAGCTTTGCTAAAATAAAAGAAGAATTCAACTACTCCCCAAGTCTTGGTTTCAAGATAAACCAAACACATATATCCCCCTCGCATTTTAAATGTGATCCATGAAATCATTGCAAAGGTGATAGCATGAAGAGTGAAGTTCATACTACCAAAGGTTCTATATAAGTCTCAAGATGGATTCCTCTATGGAAGGAAAATACATAATAGAATCCTCAATTGAATGGCTAACATTGAATAGCAATAGAAAGTGAGGGAAACTTGGAGATCATCAATCTAGATTTAGAGAAGGTCTACAATAGGGTTTGGAGGGATTTTTTCATTACAGTCATGGCTAGACTAGGAATGGGGAGATGACTTTTCTATATGGTGAATATACTCTTCAGCAATGTAGCCACTAAAGTGGG
This sequence comes from Lygodium microphyllum, assembly GCF_053477565.2. Taxonomy (NCBI): domain Eukaryota; kingdom Viridiplantae; phylum Streptophyta; class Polypodiopsida; order Schizaeales; family Lygodiaceae; genus Lygodium; species Lygodium microphyllum. The sequence continues at coordinate 43,893,903 of NC_141139.1, read as the reverse complement.
GGTCAATGTATGCATATCCCACCCTTTTTAGTTCAAGGAGATTAGTCAAACAAGGATTTTTTCTCGCACCTATTCTCTTTACTATAGTTGGTGATCCACTAAAGATGATGGATGTCAAAGTGATAACTAGGAAATATGTGCAAATAAAGGCACAAAACTATGCTCAACATGGGAACATCTTTTGTAAAAGTGGCACTTTGCTTTTTTACTTATTATCAAAAAAATCATTTATGAAGTAACGTAAAAGTGTGGGTCCAAAAGATCACAATTTCGATTGTGAAAAGAAAAGGAAAGGTCATACAACTTTGCTCCATTCTCAAAATGAAGAGTCTTATATACCTTACCAAATGTATGCAACTTGATTTCATAATTCAAGAAAGGAAAATGAGGTGGTCACAGCTGTGGGATTTGACGAGGTGGGAGGTTGAGGTGGTTACATCTCTCTCTTCCTTTATATTATCACCTTACAATTCATTTCCCTCTCTCCTCTTTTGGCATAACTCTCAATTCTCATTCTTGTTTCTTTCTCTCTTGTGATCCTTTGCAAGATCTCATGGAGAGTAACTAAGTGGAAGAGAGTGATGATGGAAGCATTTATCAATCTCTTGTGTGACATTTTTCTTGTGTGTTTTGAGGCATGGATTCTTGGTGAGAATGAGAATTTTCTTGCACGTTTTTGTAGCCAGCAAGCTATTTGCAGCCTCTCTTGGCTGGGTTTGTGGTTCTCGATGTGCCATGGTAGGGTACTCTTCATTTGGTGCATTGGCCTGCCTATGAAGCTTGCAAGAGATGGATTTGCAACTGCATTTTGACTATGGAATGCTATTTTCATTGGCTACAATTTTTGAAAATAGAAAGGGGTGAAGACAATTGTTTGTGTTGTTAATGAAGAATGAAGAAGATGAAGTCAATGAGGCTATCCAAAAGCTTCATGTTGCTACCCTGCATATGAGTTGACAATTCTACGCCCCTCTCTCTCATTGACAGTGCCTCATTATCTTGAAGCATGCTACCATTTTGAAGCTATCTTTTGTCTCTTCTAAAAGAATTCGGAATCAAGATTGTACCCTTATAATGGATTGAATAAATACAAATGGGATTGCACCTCCTCTGCTCTCCATAAGGAGTCACTTTTGGCTCCTTTGGGTTGGCCATGCTGTTGATGTGCATGACTTGAGCAACTTAGACAAAAGCTATGTTCTTAGATTTTTTTGTAGGACTTGAGCAACTTAGACACATACAAAAGGCCTATAGACCTACTGTCAAGCAACATATTAATCAGAGTACGAGAGTGCGGCATATTCACTTTCATTGGAATACAATCATCCTTAATTATATAGGCCATGGAGGAGGAGGAACACAAGCAAGGTTCCAAGCCGCTCATTATTGTTGGTGAGGACAATGGAGGTAGCAACACTAATGAAGACTTGCAAATCATTCGAGACGTGCACTCTGTCTGCCATGTCCATGTGGTAGCTTTTGCTAGAGCCATCATGACCGTATCACATGTGCACAATAGTGATAGTAAATTTCTCTGATCCTCCTCCACATGCTTCTTCTTCCTCCATGTGGTGTTGTGACACCAACATCTCTTTTCCTTCATGTGGCATCATGATGACCAGAAACATCTTCTTGCCTTATCCTCAAATTTTAATCCAAGATGAACATTAACATAAATCATTTAATCTCAACAACCTATTTTCTTTTTAGAAAAACTTGTTCACACACTTAGTTTTATTCCTTTTTGTGCCTTCCCTCACCACCAAAGAGTTCCCATGCTCATCAATCCACACAAGCCATTACTTTGTTTTCTTTCAGTTTTTAGATTTATCCTTAATAAAACATTCCCTCGCTTCTTTTTTCATTTCTTATCTTTTTGGGTGGGATAGCTCCATTGTAAAATCCTTTGTAAGGGTGTTTTTTTTTGTGATATCTTTTTCGAGTCTCTTTTTAGAGCTTCATGGTGTAGTTATTGTTTCTTTCCTATCTCAAGTGTGATGTTGACCTTGTGTTCAATTTGTGAGAAAGCCCTATCCTTTGTGATCTACATGTGATTTTTGTTTGGTGTGCTTTCAAACCTACACTTTATGACTAGCTGTGTCTTTCTTCTTATGTGTTATTCTCTTTCCCTATCCGATGGCAATTCAAAGACAATGAAGAAAAGAATATCAAAGATGACAATGAAGTTTTTTGCTACATTTGATTGTGGTTCTTCTCCAATTTGTTCATGGGGACGCTTCACACTTAAGTGTAGGAGGAATGATAACCAAGAAATATGTGCAAATAAAGGTACAAAAGTGTGCTCAACATGGGAACATCTTTCATAAAAGTGGCACTTTGCTTTTGTACTTCTTGTCAAAAAAATCATTTATGAAGCAATGTAAAAGTGTGGGTCCAAAGGATCACAATTTAGAGCATGAAAGGAAAAGAAAAGGTCAAACACCTTTGTCCCATTCTAAAAATCAAGGGTCTTCTATTCCTTAGCCAATGTATCCAACTTGATTTTATAATTCAAGAAAGGAAAAGGAGGTGGTTGCAACTGTGGGATTTGATGAGGTGGGAGGTTGAGGTGGTTACATCTCTCTCTTCCTTTATCTTCTCACCTTACAGTTCATTTCCCTCTCTCCTCATTTGGCACAACTCTCATTTCTCATTTTTGTTTCTTTCTCTCTTGTTCTCCTTTAGAAGTTCTCATGGAGAGTAAAGAAGAGGAAGAGAGTGAGGATGGAAGCATTTATCAATCTCTTGTGTGCCATTTTTATTGTGTTTTGAGGCATCAATTCTTAGTGAGAAGGAGAATTTTGTTGTAGGTTTTTGTAGCCAACAAGCTATTTCCAACCTCTCTTGGTTGGGTTTGTGGTTCTCGATGTGCCATGGCAAGGTGTTCTTCACAAAGTGTACAGAGGACTAATTCATGGTCTCCTACTAATAACTCCTAAATGTGCACCCATCCTTTTGTTGATGATAACTCAAATCTAATTTTGTCTTATAGGGATAATTTGGGGCTAATATTTATGAGTACTATGTAGTTCAGAGGTGTAAAATTAGTAAGCTTAAGATAGATATTCTCTTTCTAGTTTTTCAAAAGATACATGTGATTGGATTTCTCAATTGGACTATAAGAGGTAATCAAGGAAAGAAATTTTATTGGTATCTAGGGCATATCAATTGGATGCTAGGAAAGATGGGAAATGGAGAAGGCAATGTTAAAAACATGTCAGAGAAGGTAAACATATATGTGGAAAAATGGACATTACTTACCCACAAGGCGAAGTTACATGGGGAAAAATGGACAAATGTTATGTAGGTGAAATTTGACAACACTTACCTAGGAGGATAATGCTTGCCAATGCAAAAATCCAACTCCCAATCTCTATCACAACATAAGTGCTCATTAACAAATGGAGACGCATTTACTACAAGGATAGATGAGTATAGCGACAGCCATTTTCGATGCAAATTAGCGGTGTCGCTATTTGCATCGCAAATGCGACGCAAATAGTGACGGTACTCATGCGGAAAAAAACGGGCCAAAACCTAAGCGTGTCATTTTGTGCGAACGAACAAAAGAGAGAGTGAAAGGGAGAGTGAATTGCATCTTGCGTTTGAGAGGGAGAGGGAGAGAAAGAGAGAAAGAGGGAGAAGAAGAGCTTCTCACCACTGCCGCCACGATTTGCGAAGAACAGGAGGAAGTGTACGGAGGGTAAAGAGGAGCCACCGTTGCAAAGAGGAGCCGTCGAATCCATCCTCGGGCCTTTGCGGTGAGTGCATTGTTCCGTCTTGCTTTGTTTTTGTTTTTTCTTTGTTTCTTTTGCTTATTTTTGTTAAAAATCATGTGTATTGAGAGAGAAAGAGAGGAAATGAGAGAGGGAGAGGAAGAGAGAAAAAGAAAGAAGGAACGAGAGAGAGAGGAAAAAACATTAATGGAGCCCCAAGAGGAACACCAAGGAAAAGGGAATTCTCTTGCAAGAAAATCTATCTTGTAACATCAACAAGCTTTTTTATTAGGTTTTATATGATCACAATGAAGAAAAGAACACCAGGCACAACAAATCTTCATGCAGCATCATGTAGATCTCCCATGGATTTGATAGAATCAACCATATTCTTCAATATCTTCACAAAATCCATCAATATAACAAAGAAAGCAAAGGAATACACCATCTTTGAATGGAAATACATCACATAGTATTCATCTTCAATATCTTCATAGTCTCCTCTCTCAATCTCTCATATACAATCACTCTGTTTTAGTAGAATTGGCTATCTCTGACTCTCTCTCTCTCTCTCCATCAATAATACATTATTTCCTCACTAAAATCTCTCATAATTACTCTCAATAATCCTTCTTAGGTTGTGGATACCCCTCCCAAGAGGTATGTCTGATATGAAGAGGCACCAGAGCCACTACAGTGTCCTTTCACAGCTCACTACTGTCACTTCACTCCAGTCTTCACTTCAGTCTTTAGGAGCTACTTCTTTCACTTCTTTTAGCTCTTTTGCACTTGTATTCACCTCTTTCCAAGGCTAGAAAACTTTTTCAAGCTACACATACATTCTACAGAACACATACAGAATAGTCACAGTACAGTACCAGAACAGCTATAGTACAGTTACAGTACAGAGACAGAAGCTCTACAGAAGATCTACAGAAGGTTACAAAAGGTCATCAAAACCTCATAACTCATACTCAAACCATTCCAAACTCTCAAAAACTATTCAATAAGCTTTCACAAGATCTCAATCTTCATCAATCATCAATCCATGCTTCATACAGAAGATAATCAGAACAAAACAGAAGCTATACAGAAGGTATACATAACCAATCAAAACCTATTAGAACATATCAGAACATCACATCTCTACTAATAAACATCATGAACTTCCAAAACATAATCAATATCATCCAAAACACTCTCAAACTACTTTCAAACCAATCAATCATCTCATAAAATCAACCATTCAGCTCTCAAAAACAACAAAAATCAGCTAAAAAATAGGTAATTTCAACTCTCAACATATCCCCACACTTAATAAGGAAGCGTCCTCACGACCCAGGAAAAAGGGAACACAAGTTCATTCAAAAGCTCAACTTTGATCTTCAATACATCTTCAAAAACAATCCATCTAACCACGACCCCAACTTATAACCTATATCTGATATAAAAATACAACGAAAGGAAAACCCTTTATACATTAACACTTCTTATCAAACTAGAAAGCACAATAAACTTGTAAAGGATATAAGAGGTTCTTCATCTTCTGCATCAGCATCTTCAACCATCCAACCACGACCCCATCACCACAATTCTCCAAAATGTAGCTCGCATGAAAGCCAATCGAATAGGCAACCACTACGATCTTATTACATCAATTAACCCACAACACAAATACTACACACAACATAACCATCTGAATGACTCCTCCAAAAAGAGAGATTTTATCATTAAAAATCATCCACCATACATTGGAAAAGGTATCAATGGAGATGATCCCTCTTGAAAGATTGGTGATTTCGAAAACGATCCATAGATAAGGATTCATCTACAAATGTCTTGGGAGGATTCTGAAAAAACTGAAGGTAGCACATTCTTTCCAACAGGACAAGGTATCTGTAGGCAAACAGAGGGCATGAAAGTACAATATATTCAGCTGCTAGGAATCAATGCTCACATTGACATTCATGCACAACTTTGGAATAGGCTTTGAGTCATTATGAGAATGCCTATGCATATACGCCAGGTACCAAGCAAAATGAGCTGTCAAGCGCACAGAAGGATCCAAAGACTGTGAATATTGGTGAAGTAAAATGAATATAGTTCTGGTATGCTTGACTGGCAGCTGTCCATTCTCCTAGAATTATTGGCCAGTTTATTTGAGGTCCTGTAAGAGAATCATTCGAGCTCCATCCCCTTCTTCTGGAAATCTGATGATCAAACCCATCATAGTCACTAACCAACTGAGGTGGTTGAGATATAGAAGTGGCAGGAGATGGAAGTGGAATAAGGAAAAGTGGATGAAGAGATGGGTAGGAAAAATCATAAAAGGAGGAATAATTTAAAGGAGTGGCTGAAAATTTTAGGGAATCACTTAGGAAGGGTGTTAACTGATAAATAGGAAAGGTAGAAGGTACATGAATGGATAGAGAAGGACATGGTGGAGAAGGGGAAAATACTCTATCCTCGATAAAAGAACAGTATGTAAAGATAGGAATTTGAGGAAAAGATTGAGGTTGGAAAAGAAGGGGTAAGATGGTTGTGGAATGGGTTTGATAGAGGGAAAGATATATATCATAACGGTGAGCCATTTGTTGGTAATACAGTAGGGTAGGAACAGAAGGACCTAAGATAGATCTTCTCTGATAGGCATCAAAAAAGGTAGAATCAAATGGATTATGTTTGGAAAGATAAGCTAAGAGATCCACCCTCAGTTGATTAGTGCTCTGGACATAGGTAGGGGCTGTGTTCTGTCTTTGATTCAGGACCACAGAATCAATCATGGTATGCCAAGAATTATCAGGGCAAGTAGCCACTTTGGAGGAGTAACTCTGAAACTTGTCATCTATTTGCAACTCCAAATGGTTGACATACAAAACAGCTTGTAAAACCACGTCTCCCACATACCAAGCCATATCCACTTCATCTGGAATCAACAAATCTCCTCGTAGATACATATATGACATCAACATGGTATCGGTCGTGACAGAATCTTCAAACACCATACGGACCACCTCTGTGAGCAACTCAGGAGACCAAGCCCCACTCCAACCATCCTTTGGAAGAGCAAGATCCATCGTGGAAAGCTTCATGTAGAAGGCTAACTTTTGTAATTGATAGTGGACAAAGAAAGAATGGTCCGGAGGAACATATTTCTGATACTGCTCAAATGTAGACCATTAAAAATCCATTGGAGATTGCAATCTTTCCACCTTGGCCTGGAATAAGGGACATAAGGTAGCCTGTCTCTGAAGAGCTGCCAAGTCCTGCTGTGAAAGAGAAGGGATCAAGGGAACATGAGGGCTTGAAGGAACAGACCGTGACTTTGCCAGCTAATCTTCCAACTGCTTGATTTGGGAAGCTTGTGATTCCACTGTGTCATTAGCAGTCTGTAAGGCTGAAAGTTTGACATCTAAAAGAGTTTGGAACTCTTGCGCTTCTTTGGACATCCTCTCCTTCTCCTCTGAGATTCTAGTAACCTCTGATTGAGCCGCTATTAACTGAATCGTCAAAGAAGATATCTTATCTCTTTGGGTTTGAATCAGTTGGATTTGTTGCTCCATCTGCTTAAACAAATCTGCTAGGGTATCCTTAGCAGAGGCTAACTCGGATGTTGCCTTATACAATTGGTCCTTAGACTGCATCAGTTCTTCATAAAAGGAAGCATACAGCTGTTGAACACAGGCTGTATGGAACTCTGAATGTCTTTACATAAGAAAGGAATGGCATGTCCTGAGACTAGACTGTTTAGTGAGGGGACTGATATATCCAACAAACCTTCTCGATGTGCTCTGAACAGGTTATTACATGTGAGATAACCAGGGAGATCACTACCAGAGGTAGCAAGAATGGGCACTGAAGGAGCTTTATCTGCTACCCGCTTCAAGCGTTTGCGCTGTATGACCAAGGGAGGCAGAGAATCCAAATCCTCTATATCAATTGGTTCTGACTCATCTGAAGGTGGAGGAGGAGGTACTGGATCAGATGGAGGAGGTGGAGGCACACTCTTCTGTAAACCTGAGCAGGTCAAGAAGGCAGACAAGTACGATCCATAGGTGACATTGGTAACATTGCCCCTGGTGACTTTGATGAAATGTTGATCCATCTTAGTGAGTAGGTAAGTGCTCCAATCAATAGCTACTCCTTTTAACACCATCCTTGAAGCTATAAAGAGCTCTTTGGACAAGTAATTGGATGGCATTTTTGCAGGCATAAACCTGTCTTGGAGAAACTGACAGACCACACAGGATCAGTGATCATGGAAAAGGAAACTCCTGAAGAGTTGATCACCTTCTTAACATCTAGAACTTCCCTTGTCTATTTTTGTAACAGCTTCAAAATCTCTTTGTTAGAGAAAAGCTGGCGAGTTGTAACAAAGGGTTCACCTTTGGAGGGAAGAGACAAAGCCTTCCCGAGGCCTTGAGGTGTCAAAGTCATGGAAGTACCCTGGAACAGTCTCGACTTCTTGTTGCTGTAGGAGGCCAGAAACTCATCACACATTGATGGATCCTCTGGAAGCAATGGAAAGGAGGCAGCTACGAAAGCAACGAGTCCCACCTTCGTGAGCGGCTCAAAAGTGAGTAGAGAAGAGTAATCCCTACTGACTAGTGGGACATACTGGATAGGGGAAGGAGCGTGAGACACCATTCAAATGGTTACACACACACCACAAACACAGACAAACAAGGAGAATGCCTGCAAAGCAACAGACAAAAACCAAGGATAAGATATCAACCAAAGCGATAAAACGTAACTCGACCAACTATCCCCAAGCAAACCACAGCCTAGAAAAAAATTCGACATGACCTCCAGACATATGCGACCGAAAGCTTCATGCTATGCAACATGCAAACACCCAAATCCCCGTATCAGGCAATAAAGAAAAAAACATCACACCGTACCCTTAACCGTAGCAAAGACACTGAACCAATACATAACAACAACCCACACATATCAAAATCACAACGTTGATAAATAGGTTTTGACCATGGAGACAACTCCGAAGGCTTCGCGTACCCATCCCACGAAACGAGTTCATTAAAAAAGGGGAAATAAGTACAATGAGGGGGAATTAATTTAATGAAAGGTTCATTTTAATAAATTATTAAGAAATGGGTGAATTTTTATTAAGTGATAAACCTTATCAAGAAAACGGCGGTTCCTTCTTAAAATTTTAATTACCAATTATTAGGTTGAAGCGGTGCTTTAATCCGAATCCCAGACTTCGATACCCAGATTGGGTCTCTAAATGCAAATTCATTTATTAAAAATTAAGGTGATGTGGAATGCTTTTTTGCCAGCGCGTGCTCTTGTGACGGTTGGTTCATTTTAATTAAAAATATTAAAGTGCCTCTTAAGCACACTTAGTGCGTGCTAAGTGAACGATTGGTTTATTTTTATTAAAAAATGGTGTGTTGGGCGCGAATGCGCATGCCATGGTGGTATTTAGGGTTCATTTGATGAATTAACTGTGAATTTAGGGGTAGCGGGAAAAAAAAGAAAAATAAAAAAGTAGCTTGCAGTGTGGCTGGTCTTTGCAGCTCCACAAACTTACGGACTTCTAGTTGTAATCCTCTGAGAAACACCCCCTTCTGAATGCCATCATCTAGATTATGGTTAGTCCATCTCTTCAGGATGGATTCCATTCGTGAGACATAAGCTTCTACTCTTTCTCCAGAGGACTGACTTAGGTTCATAAATTCCTCTCGCATCCGCTCTTCAAAACCTTCACGCCTGAATTTAGTGAGGAAGGCCAACTTCAGGTCGTCCCATGTGCCAAAAGTTCATGCTGCTTGTCTCTCATACCACTGAAATGCCATGCCCTTGAAAGTGGCGGGAAATATTGCTAACCAATGCTCAGGGGTTCTGGCATTGTTAGCCACACATGCTAGCATAAACTCTGCTACATGAAGATCAGGATCTTCATTGTACTCTCCCTTAAAAATTGGCAACGGGACTACATTCGCTGGCCTATCATCAATATTTCCAGGACGGATCTAGCTTGGAAGTGGGCCTCCAGCAGGAGGAGGAAGGGCTTGATGTGCCATTGGGACTTTTGTAAAGAGTTCTGCAAGGGCCTCAAAAGTGGCTTCTGCTGCGAGCTTGTTCTCGGCTCTGATTTTTGCTTTCTCTCTTCTCACGTACCTCTGGACTCGTTCTAACGCTTGCCTCTTTATTGCGTCATTTATCAGGGGATTGGCTCCACTATGTTGTTAGTGCTCTATAGAGGGTTAACAGAAGGCTTCAGTCTCTGGGGGACTCTCTTGTGCCAACATTTCTTCTACTTCTTCCTTTTCAACGTCTTTGAATTCTGCTTTCATACCACTGCACAGAGGAAGGTATTCGGTTCCGAAGGTGTCAAAATGCATACGTCTAAGCATTGTGGTGGTGCCATCATCATAGTAATGCCAGCTTCTGATGGTTTCAACAGTGTATGTTGTAAAGAACACTCTGTCTACCAACTTCCAGTGGGTTGCTAATTGAACAAACAGAAGATTATCAGTGCACCAAGCATCCCATGTATCTTGCTGTTGAGCATCCACGAACAAATTCCAACTCTTTTCCTTCTTGTCTTTCTGAATCTCTACAGACCAAGAATCCTGAAGCTTCTTCACAATCTCCCACTTGTTGATGATGTCTGGAAACTTCTCAATGAATGCCAAATCTTCCATGGATGGTCATTCTCTCTGTTTCTGCTCTTCAGTTTGTTCCCAAACAGTTTGCCACTAAGATGCAAGTTTCTGCTGCTTCAACAGGAAGAGGAAATTGTCCACCACATAGAGCATGCATCATAATGGTGATGTGTTTCCGCCATTGTGGGATAAACTTCTTGTGGAAATTAGCTTTAATTATGAAAATTTCCAACTCTTCAGTGGAAGAAGGAACTTTACAAACATCCATTGAATTTTTCTCTTCTTGGCAATGCCATTTCCTTCATTTTCAGCCTCTTCTGGTGCTTGTTGATGGCAAGTTTCCCTGGCTGCGCACCAAAAACATGGAGCCCCAAGAGGAACACCAAGGAAAAGGGAATTATCTTGCAAGAAAATCTATCTTGTAACATCAACAAGCTTTTTTATTAGGTTTTATATGATCACAATGAAGAAAATAACACTAGACACAACAAATCTTCATGCATCATCATGTAGATCTCCCACGGATTTGATAGAATCAACCATATTCTTCAATATCTTCACAAAAACTATGGGGTTTGAGGAGGTGGGAGGTTGAGGTGGTCACATCTCTCTCTTCCTTTATCTTCTCACCTTACAGTTCATTTCCCTCTCTCCTCATTTGGCATAACTCTCGTTTCTCATTCTTGTTTCTTTCTCTCTTATGCTCCTTTACAAGTTCTCATGGAGAGTAAAGAAGAGGAAGAGAGTGAGGATGGAAGCATTTATCAATCTCTTGTGTGCCATTTTTCTTGTGTTTTGAGGCATCAATTCTTAGTGAGAAGGAGAATTTTCTTGTACTTTTTTGTAGCCAACAAGCTATTTCCAGCCTCTCTTGGTTGGGTTTGTGGTTCTCGATGTGCCATGGCAAGGTGTTCTTCACAAAGTGTACAGAGGACTAATTCATGGTCTCCTTCTACTAATAACTCCTAAATGTGCACCCATCCTTTTGTTGATGATAACTCAAATCTAATTTTTTCTTATGGGGATAATTTGGGTCTAATATTTATGAGTACTATGTAGTTCAGAGGTGTAAAATTAGTAAGCTTAAGATAGATATTCTCTATCTAGTTTTTCGAAAGATACATGTGATTGGATTTCTCAATTGGACTATAAGAGGTAATCAAGGAACGAAATTTTTTTGGTATCTAGGGCATATCAATTGGATGCTAGGAAAGATGGGAAATGGAGAAGGAAAGGTTAAAAACATGTCAGAGAAGGCAAACATATATGTGGAAAAATGGACATTACTTACCCACAAGGCGAAGTTACATGGGGAAAAATGGACAAAAGTTATGTAGGTGAAATTTGACAACACTTACCTAGGAGGATAATGCTTGCCAATGCAAAAATCCAACTCCCAATCTCTATCACAACATAAGTGCTCATTAACAAATGGAGATAACTTGTGTCCAAGCTTTGATGGAAATTTGAAAATGAGAGTTATATATGAGAGGAAAAGTGTTGCTACAAAGTGTCTAGATGTTTCCCTAACCTGATGTTGCGAACATTTCCCCATCACCCAAGACCTCAAAATGGCAACAAGGGACTAGTGAGATGGTTGGATATCTAGAACACTAACGTGTAGAGTACTTGAGTTGGAGGAGATAACATGTAATTTGTAGCTATGTAAAGAAGAGAGGGAGTTCTTGATTGCGCTCTTGTAAATCAAGAAGGTAAAGTGATTGCTAGTCACAAAGGTTGGTGTAGAAGACATGTGGTGTTCTCTCATCAATACAAACGGAATATCAACATGAAAAATGAGGAAGAAATAGAAGTTATAAAAGAGAAGGGACAAGTGGCTACCCACATCAAAGAAGTGTGGAAGACATGCTACCCTTAGACCGTTGTGGAAAAATGACCAAGTCTTCAAGGTTGCCTTCAAACACCTATCTAAAAGTTGAAGCATACTTGCTTAGTCGTCATGGAATTTTATGTTTCTACATATTTAATATAAATTCTATTTTGTAGTAAAAATAATAAATCATAGAGAAACTATCTTAATCCAATATATATTAACTCACTATAATTAAGGAAGCTAATAATTCTTTTACACTACCTATTATTAAGAACTAAAGTAGGAAATCTACTCAATCAAAATATTTTCTATAATATAGAAAAGAAACCAATTTTAATTTAGTAATAAAAATAAACTAACATTCAAGTAATCCTAATTAGAAGCTCACCAATAATTCAATTTCATTCACTTGAAATCTGAGACAACAAATTGTCCCCTCCTACTAATCAAACTATCATGTCTACTAGTGTTTATCTGTTTACAACAGAAAACAGCAAGCAATTTTTAACAGTCTACACTTTTTTGGATTGCATTATGGGTTCTTCTTCCACTGACAGTGCTATCTTCAACATTACTAAGCTTGATGGTACGAATTATGCCTATTGGAAGAGCCAAGTTTGGTAGGTATTGGTGCAAAAATTGCAGATAAAGCCACTAAGGATGCATGGCGAGCAAGCTGAAACTATGGCTGATGACGAATGGGATGAGCTTGATGAGTTATGCAAGTCCACTCTTATCTTGTCTCTCACTGGACAGATGCATTACAATGTGGTTGAGGAAGCACAGAGTTCTTGGCAACTTTGGGACAAAATTAAAAACCTCTATGATAAGAAAAGTCCAACAAGTCAGATGTATTGGCTGTGTGAAGCAACTTATGGACCTGCGCATGAAGGAGAATATGACAATGTCTGCTCATTTGAGCTAGTTCCATGCTATTCTCAGGAACTTGACTTTGCTTGTTTATTCTTGGGACTCTAAGTGAGTCATGGGATGTATTCTGCACTACCTTATGTGCTTCTGCTACTATTTTGAACTTGCCTGATGTAGAGAGTGCTCTTCTATAGGAAGAGATTAACTATAAGAACTTGGATGCCTCTCGTGTGTCGCATGCTTTGACTGTTAGAGGTAGAGATGGTAATGGAAAGAATGACCGTGGGAATGGCCATGGTAGAGACTTGCAGAACTCTAGGTCTAAGTCGCGTGATAAGTGGCACAGCAAGTCTCGTGGGAGAAATGCTAATGTGACATGCCATCATTGCGGTAGGAAGCGTCATATACATCCACAATGTCATGAGTTACACAATAAGAAGCACAAAGAGAAGGGGGAAGACAAAGTACAGGAAAAGTCCTCTGATCGCAGCATTATGCTTGCGAAATCCAGTGTGAAAATCGAGGAGATAAATGTCAAGCAGCTTGATAACTCTGATGGGGAGTACATACTTGCAGCTAGTTGTTGTGATGCTACATCATTGATTGATGTTCACTCTATGTATGCGCAGTGCTGGCTTTTGGATTTTGGTGCTTCATTTCATGTTACACCATGCCGTGAGTGGTTCCACTCCTATCGCACTCTCTCTGGTTCAGTTCACTTGGGTAATGACAGGTGACTTGCTATTGTTGGCATTGGGGATGTACGACTGCAGTTTTCTACTGGCAGTACTTTTCTATTACAGGATGTATGTCATGTACCTGCATTTACACGCAGTCTTATGTTTGCAGGGCAACTTGATGATGCTCAGTTTCATGTTTCATTTGGGGATTCTGCCTAGAAGATCACCCGTGGCAGACTTCTGCTTGCTAGAGGTGCCAAAGCTGGCAGCCTCTATACTCTTGTAGTTGATGGGTCCTCTGTTGACCATGTTTTGTCAATGGGTTCCATCCCACATGTATCTCTTTGGCAATGCCCATTTGGGCCATTTGTCCTTGAAGGGAATGAAAATTCTTTCTGGTTTGTAGTACTTACCGCCCCTTAACTACGCATGTTTTGATTCATGTGAGCATTGTCTTTATGGCAGACAGTCTAGGAATACACATAAGAAGTCTAGTAGGACATGCATAAGTGAGCCCTTGGCATTAGAATATTTGGATGTCTGTGGGCCCATGCCCTGTCAGTCTATGGGTGGTGCAAAGTATTTAAAATGTTTATTGACGATTTTTTGTGTAAAGTCTGGTCTTACCCCATTAAACTTAAGTCCAAAGTCTTGGCTATATTTCAGAGATGGCTTGCATTGTTTGAGAACCAGACTAGGCATAGACTGAAATGCCTTAGGATTGACAATGGGGGAGAATATGTGGCACATGCTTTTGAGCAACAATGCGTCAATTGACCACCCCCTATACCCCACCCCAGAATGGTTTGGCTAAGCAGATATGGACTGGGAAACCTCCATCTTATGTGCATTTATGTGTCTTTGGATGTGAGGCATTCTACCATGTGCCCAAAGACAAGCATACTAAATTGGATCCTAAGAGTATCAAATAAATTTTCCTTGGCTATGGGGATGTAGGCGAGATGGTTTACAGACTCTGGGATCTGCAAAGCGCAGAAAGTTATTCACAGCCATGATGTAGTCTTTCATGAAGACAAGATGCATAGGTATCCTGAGAAAGTGGTAGAGATATGCAGGGTTATATTCCAGGAGGAGCCCTGCGCTCTAGTACAGCCTGCACAACTAGATTGTCAGCCTGCTGCAATAGTTGGTACACATAGCCTGGGTGTTAGACAGGCAGCAGAGCCTACTGCCGTGAGACGGTCCAATAGAGATAAACGTCCCCCTGATAGATTTGAGTCCTCAATGCATTATGTCTTGGTTACAGATGCATGAGAGCCTCTCACCTATGATGAGGCTATGCGCAGGGGTGACAGTAACTTTTGGGAGAGGGCTATGCAGTCTGAGATAGACTCCTTGCACAAGAATATGACTTGGGATTTGGTTGCCTTGTCTCAGGGCAAGAAGACTTTGCCATGCAAATGGGTGTACAAGCTGAAAAGTACCCTTGGAAACCCCAATCCGGCTTATAAGGCAAGACTTGTTGCTTAGGGTTTTAAACAGGAGCATGGAGTTGACTTTGATGAAGTCTTTTCTCCTATGGTCAAGATGACCACCCTATGCTTGGTTTTGTCCTTAGTCGCGTAGCTTGAATTGGACATGTATCAGATGGATGTCAAGACTGCATTCTTGCATGGGGATTTACATGATGAGATATACATGGAGCAGCCTAAGGGCTTTGCAGAATCTAGCAGGGAGCACCTAGTGTGCAAGTTGAAGAAAAGTCTTTATGGCTTGAGGTAGGCACCTAGGGACTGGTATCATAAGTTTGATGCCTTTATACAGTCACATGGTTACAGCAGAAGTGCTATGGATCCGTGTCTTTACACAAAGAAAGCACGTGATGGCTCATTGCTTATTTTGGTACTTTATGTGAATGATATGCTCATAGTAGGGAAAGCTCACGATGAGCTGGATGCTCTTAAATCTCAGTTGAAGAAGAGCTTTGAGATGAAGGATTTGGGACAGGCCTCTCACATTCTTGGTATGCACATTAAGCACGACAGGCATTAGGGACTACTCTATCTCTGACAAAGGGAGTACATTCATAAAGTCCTTGAGCGTTTCCGCATGCAGGACGTAAAGCCTATTGGCCGAGATGGTCAAGATCCCTTATGCATCAGCCGTGGGTAGTTTGATGTATGCCATGGTAGCCACTCGTCTAGATATTACCTTTGTAGTAGGTGTTGTGGTATGCTATATGGCTACACCTGGCAAAAAGCATTGTGATGTCGTAAAGGGTATCATGAGATACTTGAAGGGCACAACAGATATGTGTATTTGCTGTGACAGCTAGATATAGAAGTTGTGGGCTACACAGACTCGGATTATGTATGACGTGCAGATAGTAGGAAGTCCACTTCTAACTATGACTTTACCTATGCTGGAGGTGTTGTTTCTTGGATGTTTAAGGTTTAGAAGTGTACGACTCTCTCTACCATTGAGGCCGAGTATGTTGCGGCCACTGAGGCTTGCAAGGAGGCCATATGGTTGGGCCGTTTGTTTCATGACCTTGGGATTGATACTATACCTACGTTGCATTTGGATTCTATGAGTGCTATTTAGCTAGCCAAGAATCCGGTCTTCCATGCAAAGATGAATCCGGTCTTCCATGTGAAGATGAAACACATTGAGGTGAGGTATCGCTTCATATGTGGGGTCATGGAGGACAAGTCTGTTGACCTTGTCAAGATCTCCACTGATAAAAATCCTGCAGATTTTCTCACGAAAAGCCTCACTATTGAGCGCTTTTCCTTCCTCGAGAGATTGATGGGCGTTGGATGAGATGACACTTTTCCTCATCCTGTTGTACATGTGTACATTATACTGTCTTTTTTTCTCTTTTCCCTCCTCATTGGGGCAGATTCACCTTTAGGTGGGAGGTTTTTGGGGGTAAAGGTGCCTCCGCCTAGCTGCCATGTATTACTACACTGGCAGTACCTGTCAGTGTGCACACTACAAGTGGCGGGCGCCCATCACCGTCACTTTATTCTTTATTCTTTTAGTAATAGTTTGAATAAAGGAAGGGCCGGTCACACATTGTGACTTTTGGAGTTCCTATTTGTGTCTCTCTCTCTTCTTGCTCTCGCTCTCTGCCTTAGCTCAGTTCCAAACAAGCTTCGATCCTTCTCACCTTTCATTGGCCACAAAAGGCTCTCTTTCCAAACCATGTTTGATTGTTTCAACATGTAAAAGATGGCCTGTCTCTAAATCTTTTGTAACACCAATAGCTCTTAAGCACAAAAGAAAAGTGACAGAATTAAGACACTCCAAAGTGGCTTCACAGTGGTGGACGCACAACGTTAGGCAGGACATTCGTCCCCTCCAAACCTGCACATCCTCCGGATGGACCAACTTATTTACCACTTGCAACATTGTTCCCACCAGGATCATATGTGTAAATCAAAGTAGGTAAGTTTTTGTAGCTCATCACAGCATCCAGATATTCTTTGGCTGGTTGATCATCAGACAATCCTGTGACTCCAAATTATTTTTCCCCCTTTAATGGAACAAGTCTTGTTTGTGCCTTGACCACATTGACATTTATATTCATATCCATCTCCATAAATGGCATAAACATTGGCAAATCATCATCACCCCTTCTAATGTAAGAGGTCTCATAATCCATAAGTAGCACATTTGATACGATAACCTCATTTGGAATCTGAATAATTGCTTGTACAACATTTGTGCTAGGTGAAAAATCCTTTAGAACCTCTACAAGCATATGCATCAACTCTTCATTATCCTCTTGTCCCTATTGCATTAAATTTGGTTTGTCTTTACATTGATTGTTACTCTTATCATCTAGAATGAAAAACCCCTCTAAAGCTTCATCGAGAAGAGTCAAAAGTTCCATGTCTTCCTTCATTGCCAAAGAATCCTGTAAATCACCTCTATGATGACCAAAAGCATGCATCGTAAAAATAGTATTAATTTCACTTTCCATAGCATCATCATAGCAAACCTTCTCACTGAATGCACCAAGAGACTACACATTATCATCCATAGTCAAATCACAATCATATGAACCATAATTAAAAACCTATGAAGAATAGTCCATGTAGATAGTATTTTTCTTCGAGCTAGTCATAAGACAATCTACACCTTCATCTCCATCCTCTCGCTGAAGCCGCTCTTTGAGGTATGTATGACATTCATCACCTTTGAAAAATTTTGTTCACCGGTTTATATCTTTGACATGTGTAGAATTGTCCGAAACCTAGTTTTCCAATTGTGCGTGGAGAACTCGAACTCTATCCTCATCATGAGGTTCCCCAAAACATCACCATCTTTGATAAGGCATGCATCTTTCTTTGCTTTAAGATTTGCAAAAATTTGCTCCCAATTTTTGTCATACCTTGACTTTTGCCACAAACCCTGATCTTCTTGTTCTTCGGGAACAAGTGCATCACCAAAAGTTTCCCCTATTTCTGATTCCAAATAACAGTCACCCACTTGTATAACAACATCTTCAAAATCTGTCCAACATCTTCATACTCTGCCCAATTCATGTATTTGCTCATGCGAATCTAGAATCACTAGTTGTTTAAATTCTTTGATCATGCATCCATCTAGGACACCACTAAGTTTCATCTCTGGCTTATAGCATGTAAGATATCCTTTAGCATCATAACCATCAAATACACACCTTTTCTCATATACTACATCTAGTGCATCTTCCACTGCTTCATCCATCACTTGTAATCCGAGTTTCAGCCTTCACATTGGGTTTACCATATGTGAGCTGGATGGAGAATTCTCATCTCACAATTCGATTTGTCGAAAGGCGCCGGCCTCTATTTACTCAAGATCATAAGCACAAAAGCAAGCAAATACTCAAAGAACTCAAAAAAAATTGATTTATTGATTCACAACGGTTGTATACACAAACTCGAACTTGTCTCGCTACTCAATGCTCAGAACAACTTCTTAGCACATCACATATCTATGCTCGCACTCCATGATACTCACTCCAACTCTATGCCCAAGTTCATATTGACCAATGAAAATAAAAAGACCAATTCTAGACTGTGTAGTGCAACTTATTCTCAATTGAAGGTTCGAATGATGAATCCTACTAGAAGATGCTTAGGTGTATTTAAAACCACGCGTATACATAATGTCAAAGTGATGTAATGGACAAGAAGCAGAAACCTATACCAAGCATGAAAATTTTATCATTGGCTGCAAAAATAGAGAAGGAGAAGTTACTGCCTTTATTTCAGTGTTACAAACACTGCGAGATTCTTTGGTCATAAGCAATCAGTCCTTGCAATCTTGGACATCATGACCATCATCGTTTTCCATTTTGTCTACGTTACGACAAACAACAGGTTTTTGTTCTCATTCTCTTTTTCTCTTTTTATTTGCCTCCCTTCATTCTTCTTTACTTCTCTCTCCCCCTCTATTTCTATAAATGTTTCTTTCTCTCCCCCATCTTACCTCCCCACTCTCACTTCTTCTCTCTTTACCTTTCCATTCACACTCGACGCATATCGCTAAAATCAAAATCAAAGATAAAAAATAAAAAACTCATAAAATAAGGCATTGAAAGGCTTTCTCTCCCCACCCCTCCTCATGCCTCTCTTCCCCCTCTACCTTTCTCTTTCTATAATTTTGTTCTCTCTAATTCTCTCATTGTTTCCATTTTTCTCTCTCTCTTTTTCGCTCTCTCCACTATCCTTCTTCTCTTTACTTCACCCTTTTATCGACCTATCTTTTCACTCTTCATTACATATTCTCTCCCCTTCTCTTTCTTTCTCTCTTTCTCTTTCCTTGTTTCCCCTCTTTTTGTTTCTCTCTATCCCCTCATTGTTTTCTCACTCATTCTCCTCTCTCCCTCCCTTTCTCTCTCTCTCTTTGTTATCTATTATGTTTATTCTCTCTCTCTCTCCCCCCCTTTTCCTTTCTTCTTCTTCCTCTCCTATTTCCTATCTTTCTCCCTCAATGCACCTTATTCTCAAGAAAAACAAACAAAAGAAGAGAATAAAAAATAGGAACAAACCAAGAGGAGGCAATGTATTTATGGCAAAGGCCCGAGGATGGATTCTTCGTATGCTCTTCGTGGCATCCCCTCTTTCTCCTTCGTGCACTTCCCTCTCTTCTTCGCGAATGGTGGCAGTGATGGTGGTGAGAAGCTCATCTTCTCTCTCTCTTGCTCTCACTCTCCCTCCCAAAGCCATGATCTATTTCGCTCTCTCTCAAACTGTTTGCGGTGAAATGCAGTGCTCGAGTTTTTTCCGCCTTTTTTCCTTGGAGGGGCCTCACCGCTATTTTACATCGAAAAACGACCGTCGCTATATCCCCATTCCCTTGTAGTGTTCTTTGTCTTTCCATGCTTGTCAATTCATGCATGCATATGCCAAAACAATATCCTAACTACACACATTTTCTTGAAAGTAAAAAAGACATTTATGAACCAATTCTTTCAAGAGTTGCTATTTTGTAAATGGTACATTTATGATTGTGGCTATAGCTATGTTTATGTTGTAAGTTAGCCATGGATGGTAATACACCTATCACCACAATATGAAGGTGAAAATCCACAAGAGCAATAACAAAGGAATAGAAAATGCAAGGCTAGACCATTAGTTCTAAACTGTAACATTCTTAGAATTTTAAAAATTTTAGAAAACACAATACTATTTATTGTCACACAAACGCCATCTCCCCCCTCACTATCAAACGCTACCATCGTGCGCCCACTACATGAATCCAAAAGAAACCACAAAGCGAGGATGTAGCTAAAGTTAAGCCTAAAGGAACCTATCTATTTATCCTTTTTGCTGTCACTACAATTCCAATCACTGCTTAAATGTAGGTTAAGAAATCTATATATGTACTATTCATTTTGTTCACATTGCACTTGCAAGTGTTGAGATAAGTAGGGTAGATATCTAGAGGCCTAGCATTTAAAAGCTAAGGCTAAAGTTATCCATGCAAGGCTATGTTTGGAGGAAAATAAAGGCATAGTAGGTATACATGTAGGGGGAGGAAAAATCATGTCTACAAAGGCTCGACTTGGCATGGAGGAGAAGGTAGCAAGAGGATCTATCATGCATAGGCCATGGTTTGGATGCCTGCTAAAGGTTTGCATAGTGCAACTATGACAAGTAGCTTCTATGTGTTTAATTACAAGGGATATAATATTTCATACCATCATCAACATCAAATGAACCATGTATATCTACTTGCAACACCATAGCAATCTTTACCACAACTTAGAAGAGATGATGGTTTATTTGCATGAGGTGAAAAATAGGCGATGCAATGGCATGATCTATTAAGGAGAGATTCTCATGTTTTAGCAACTTCGCAAACAAAAACAACAATACAAAGCACATATTTTCTTTGTGAGCCTTGATCTTTCACAAACAAACTAGTGCTAGATGAACAATGATCAAAGACAAGAAAGCAACGGTTGTAACAAATTTGGGGGTGTGGCAAGTGGGGCTACAGGCGATGCTGTCTCAACCTGATCTCAACAGGCCGTCGAGGAGGATAGAGACACTGAATTTACCAAAAGCCGCTTGCCACACGATTTGACCCATCATCGCACGCCGTTTAAAAAAGATTCATCGCTATCTCATCAATAACGTATGCTTATGAGACCATAGGTAGACACACCTCTCTCTCTCTCCCCCTTGGCCTTGGCCCCAAGGCACGATGCATCTTAGGTAGACACACCTCTCTCTCTCTCCCCCTTGGCCTTGGCCCCAAGGCACGATGAATCTTAGGTAGACACACCTCTCTCTCTCTCTCTCTCTCTCCCCCTTGGCCTTGGCCCCAAGGCAAGATGCATCTTGGCATAGGCCATGCAATGCGCATGATGATGGGGTAGGAGTACATGGCAAGACATCCAAAGTACGTGTTCCATGACCACCCCCATCCACTATGATTGATCTCACTATTCATTAGAAAGCGGAGCTGCCTACTAAGGTATGTAAGGGAAAAATGGAATTCCAATAAAAATAAACAAGGAATAATAAATTTCATAGAGATCAATGTGGCCCGTATATCTTAATGATGTATGTGCATTACAACTATGATCACTAGGTTTTGAAAATCTAGCATTTAGTCAGAGTGTAAAGCTTGGTCATGTACGTGTGCTAAGACTACAATTACCATATTCTTGAGACCTACATTCACTTGTGTTGCATAGCATGGTAGCGTTCATGTCTACAATTAGAACCACCAAGTTCAAGGGACTTAGATTTGTGTGATATGCATGTACTAGTCATGTGTATAGGCCATCCATACACATCTCAATCACATATATGGGCTAAGGCTATGACTACCAAGATTCTCTTGTCGCAATATGTACCTCACCCAGGAATGTGAGCCTAGACTACAAGATAGAAGCTATAATTAGACGTTAATTACTTGCATGATTGTATTACTCGAGTACCTACTAGACTATCACATTAATGTACAATGGACGCAAGAAAGAATGTAACAACTACATTAACTCATGACATATGTATAATGGAGAGCATAGGCTCAACAAAATAATGTGATATGCTAGTTTCATGCATAAGAGAATTTAATCTTTCAGTGCCAACAAATCATTCACGAGCACAATCTAAACCTATCAAAAGTCTTTCACTGTTAACATTAGAGTGTTATTAGTTTGCATATGGCTATTATGGATACAAGAAAAACAAATATCAATAGTGGAAGTTCTGGCTAATGAATCCTATTGTGCAATTTTTAATTTAAAGTTGCATGCACATAAAAGCACTAGGTTGGAGCAAGTCAATGAGAACTAATGTAGATGTGCTGGATAGATAAATAACCCTACAATTATGTCTAAAATGTAACTAGCCCCACGATTGTCCGAGAGTATAAGGCCATGTCAACATGTAAATAGTTCTACCCACATTTAAAGTGGAAAAACATTAATTAGAGGTAATTCAAATGGCTCCAAAACGAACAAGCTTATCTTCTTACTTTCCTCTGCTATGAATTGAGTTTTCTATCAGGTTCAAGCTTACATATCAAGTCGCTTGTTGCTGCCTCATTCAAATGTGTGTGTGTGTGTGTGTGTGTGTGTGTGTGTGTGTGTGTGTGTGTGTGTGTGTGTGTGTGTGTGTGTGTGTGTGTGTGTGTGTGTGTGTGTGTGTGTGTGTGTGTGTGTGTGTGTGTGTGTGTGTGTGTGTGTGTGTGTGTGTGTGTGTGTGTGTGTGTGTGTGTGTGTGTGTGTGTGTGTGTGTGTGTGTGTGTGTGTGTGTGTGTGTGTGTGTGTGTGTGTGTGTGTGTGTGTGTGTGTGTGTGTGTGTGTGTGTGTGTGTGTGTAAGGAGAGAGAGAGAGAGAGAGAGAGAGAGAGAGAGATTTCTTGATTACACATTTGGACGCCTAAATGGATGAGTCAAAAGGTATGCATATATGAAAAGCTGGAGGCACAGAGTGTGGAGCTCAGAACTTTTTGAACAAGTGGATCAATGGAGGCTACAGCTTGGACTCTCTCTTGACTCTTCTAGTCTACAACTTTGGTGAGTTGTCTTGTCTTATCTTTTTTTATTTTTCCTTATTTTGACTTCTAGAAAGTCCATAGAGTACCTTCTGGGAAGAGATGGTTGTGTCAATGAGCTTTGAGAACTCTTGAAAGAATAAGAGTACATCCAATGTCTCAACATTGAGCACAAGCACCATCAATATCCTATATGCATCGCTCTTTGGAAACACAAACAGCGATACACATAGTGATGTAAATAGTGTGACAGATCTATAGAGATACATACTGAAAGTTTTAGCAACTACGAGAACGAATTTTTATATGAATAATTTCATCACTTTAAATATTAGTATTTGGTCCACTCAATGAGATGAAGGGTTGACTCAAAATAATATCATAGGAGCATAAATCCTAGATTAGAAAATGGTAATCATCCTAAACATCCCCTATAGTCACCCTCATACTCGGACATGGTATGTGAAGCTCCCTTGTAGTGTTATTGGTGGCTCTTATTTGCCATCCATATTCAATATCTGTGGGCCACTTACCGCTCTTATATAGACTATAAACTATGTCATTTCTCTTTGATCCATGATCTAGCAAGGCAATACATGGTTTCTCCATCTCTTCAATGTTATCCCCTATCTTAGTGATTGCTTGTGCCCAATGACCTAAAAAACTAGTGGGGGGAATCATCAAAATACATCATTCTTTGCATAATGCATTGGTTGAAATTCTTCACACATGTTAAAACATCCTCAATAAGAACATTTTCATGACTCTCCTAATACAACTCCTCAATCATGGCACCTACATGATAGGTTCATGTGCAATCCAAATAAGCTATTTCTTTCTCTTAATGATATCTAGAATTTCCTTGTGAAATTCTCTCTTTGAGGTCTCAAAAATCTCTCTTAGTGCGAACTTTACCGTGCTATCCAAAATCCTCTCTTCTATCAATTTTTAAAGATCAGTAGTAAGCAGACTCAATATTTGAAGTAAGATTTTAATCTAGTTATTTCTTTGGTCTAACATTCTCCTTTTTTTTTACATCTTTTTTACTTTGATCAAGCCATTATCTAGAAGGTGATATTGTAGACTCACCCCTTTTAGTATTCTTGGAAGTGGTAGGAGCACCATAATTCCTCTTCAATTTCTCCTCAACAATCACCTTTCTTCTCTGTGTCTTTGCTAAATAAGCATAAACTGAATATGTGTCAACTGGACAGTCCCTTCCAATCTTTCATCTCATGCTCTTCCCTGTACTAGACAAATTAGTTTGCTATATTTTGCCTTTATTTATAGTCTACAAAAAGCAAATGATCACAACTCTTACTTAAATTTCGATTTCTTGTTGCGAAACAAAATGCATGGCAAATCTAGCAAATCAAATCTCAATCATAAACAACTTTATGACACACATAATAAAACTTAGTGGAAAAATCTAATAAATCAAATATCTTAACTAAATACAAACAACATTATAATACATAAGAGGATTTGAATAACTCAATAGATTAAGAAAGACAAGAGAAAACACACGATTGGGCCCAACCTCCCCTATGGCAAAAGCCATGGTTTGCCATCCTTGATTATATATTATAGCTTTACATGGATATTTACATTCATATATTATATATAATTATAAAGAAAGTACAAATATCAATTGAAATACAAAATTTTAAGAGTCAAGAGGTATCCTCTAACATGTTGCAATTGTCGCAGAAAATTCTGTGCTCTAAATCTTAACGTTCTAACATCACCATCGCGTCCAAAATGAGCCAAAACCCCTAAAATGACTCTTGAAGCTCTGAACTTCGATTCCAGATGTGAGAGAAATGAAAAAACTCAGTTTTCACCCTATTTTCTTGTTTTGCGTGCGATCCTATTGCTTTTAAAAAGAAGCTAGAAAATCCTTCTAAACTTAACCACATTAAGAAAATAGCAAGTATTCCATAAAGAAAACTTATTTCAATAAAAACATATCTTAAATATCATATTCTAAAATCATCTCTATTAAAAACAAATAAATTAATAGTACCAGGGATAATGATCTAATTATTACAAAAGAAGTTTAAACTTATAACTTACAAATAGAGTAATAATTTTAATAATAAAATTTACACTTTTGGACTTATGCTAATGCCCAGTACTACCCAACGCCACCGCTACCTACTCTACACATGAACTAAAGCATTTACAATTGTTTATAAATAAAATAAACAAACAATAGTGAATACCTACGACTCTTTAGCTACAAATAATTAAAATAGGTTGGAACAGTGTCCTAACCTTAATTTAATTCGAATGCACTCTAAACTCATAAACGTCCATTAATGTAAATATATATTTTGCGGAATCACCCCCGCTGTGGAATCACCCACGTGCACATTAAAGTAATCTAATACCCAAAAAGGACAGGCGTCCCCATCAACTTCTTGCACAAGGAATCCACCTTGTGTATGAGTCCCGGAAAATACATATAGTTTTACGGAATCCACTAAAAAACCTCACGGAATCCACCGAAAAACCTCACTGTCATAAAGGAGTAGCAACACAAGTAGAAGCAAGAGAAGTTGTAGGAGCAATAGACCCATTGTGTAATCTAGCTTTCCATATCTCTCTCTTAATCAACGACATAGAAACGACATTCTTGGCATCCTACAAATCTATTTTAAGCCCAAGAGGCTTAGTTCTATCCTCACAAAGTTTCCCTAATTCCATTTATGATGGTCAATCACTAGCCTATAAAAACAATTTACTTTTCCCAATTGCAAAGCTACCTATTTTGCAACATCTAAATGAGTGGATTTCTCTTTAAAAGTCCATATCAACTTTGATGCAATAAGCTCTTTCTTAGGCTTGTAAACCCACTTTCTAAATGTCCCTTAGGTATCCAGCCCTAGTTCTCCAAGAAGTACTCATCTTTCCATGCCTTCTTGAATGCATTTCATGTAGCATCCTTTCCATAGATCTCATCTATATGCATCTTCAATGCAAAAGTTGCAAGTTGTATAAAATATTGGCTCACCAAACATGTAGGGATCCCAAATATATCCATCTTCGCCTCATAAAGTTTCAAGTAATTGGAGACATTCGTGCCATCAAACAATTTCTTTTCATTAGCCATAACTTCCATAGCTTTAGTTGTTGCGTTCTTACACTATGCATTAGTCTATAATTACATATGCTCCATTATTTACTATTGATATGCATGTTGTTATCATTGCAATTCTTACTGATGTTGTTGTTATTGTTGCTACATATACATGTTAAAGCCTTGCAAAAGTTGCCTCATATCATTCATAGACTCAAAAATTTAGCACATTTATTGTACCACCTCTTTTTTTCTTCCTAGGGTAAAAATAGAGAGGGATAAATAGAGAGGGATGGAGAGAGAGAAATAGGGGGAGAGAAAAGAATGAGGAAAATAAAGAGAAGGACGAAAAAATAGAGAGGGGAGGGAGAGAGAAATAGAGATGAGGGAGAGAGAAGTAGAGAGAGGCTAGGGAGGGAGAGAAAAAAATAAATAGAGAGAGAAAGAGAAAGAAATAAATAGAGAGAATAAGAGGAGAGGGGAAGAGAGAGAATTAAAAAATAGAGAGAAAGAAAAAAGAGAAAGAGAAGAGGGATAGTGATAAAGAAAAATGAGAAAAAGGGAGAAATAGAGGAAGGGAGGGAGGGAGGGAGGGAGGAGAGATAAAAGAAAAGAAGAAAAGATGTAGAGAGAGAGAGAGAGAGAGAGAGAGAGAGAGAGAGAGAGAGAGAGAGAGAGAGAGGAGTGGGAGAGAGAAAAAGAGGGAGGGGGAGGGAGAGAGGGGCACACAAAGGGATGTAGAGAGAGGGAGGGGGAGAGAGAGAGAGAGAGAGAATAAGAGAGAGAGGGAGGGAGGGAGAGAGAGGCAGGTCTTTGCCTCAATACATAACCCTAATTTGATCATTTGACTCTCTTGTATCACTGAATAAAGTATAAAGGATAAGTATTTCAAGTAGTAAGCCACTGATTTGCAGTGCCAAGACCCTCAGTCAACCCTCATTTTTCAATTTTCTTTTAATTGATCAATCCATTCATATCATTATAGGTTGAGCAATTTATTTTAGAAATGCATTTCATCTATATTTTCATAGAGCAAAAACCTCTTGCCACATGTATATATCCACTAAGAAAAAAAGCTGGATGCAAAGGGAGATACTGGGACAAAAGAGACATGATCCTACCTCATTATTGAATATTCCAAAAGGATGCAACCAATCAACTCAAGAAAAACTTTTCCCTCCTCCTAATAATTGAATAGGGAGCCCATTATTGAATATTGTATAGGGAGCCCATTGCACTAGTTTATCCCTCACACAAGTACTGCAAGTGGAGGAATTACAAACTTGAAGATTTCAGGTGAAGAGTATTCAAACAAGGCTAACCAGATAAAAGGGATTACATGTTATTTCTAGGTTCTTTTAGCCTTTATTAGTAGGATACAAGTACTTGCAAGAATCAGAGGCACTTAGCCATTTATTAGGGTACATTTCAACCATTTACAACTGCTATAGACTATTTCAAGCCATTTACAAGTTTCTTACATGTGTTATAGTCATTTTTATGATAGGAGGTATACTTGGACCACTCATTGATAGTGAGTAGAAATGGCTAGAAATAACAAAAATAATAGAGCCAATGAGAATATGTAGCATTAAATCAAAGAGAGGCATGAAGAATTACCTAAGCAACATCAGGATAAAGAGGAATCACATGAATATGGTGCATAAAGTATGCTAAATGCCAAATTTTGTCAGCATGAGACTAGATGTTCCATCAAACATGATGATTTTGTTGCAAAGTTAGATCAAGGTGGTTGGGTAAATGGTTCAGTCCAATGCCCAAATCAATGAAGTCAAAGAGCAGATGGTCATGCTTGTGGTAGCATAAATCCCTAGATCCATTCAAGTCTCTCATCAGTCACTTTCATTATGCACACTCACATTTTCTTTTCAGATCATATGTTAAGAGCAATTCTCTGGCACCCCATTATCCTAGAAAACACACTAGCTAGGTCTTGAGACAACTTGTCACTCCATCATAAACTACAACAATTATTCTAGGCCTCATGACATAATCAACAATCCATGTATATTGCTTGGCTCACTATAGAAGATGACCCTACTAACCTCCATAGAGACATGGAATGCAAAGCTTATCTCTCTCACATAGCTCTAGCTCCTTAAGCATCTTGATAATCAACTTTGCATCCTCACCACAATATTTATCAATATGTGAATTACAACAAGACCCTCTTCAAAGCAAGTTAATCCCTCTAAACACACAAGCAACCTTTACATGGATAACATCTCCCTAAAATCACCCTAGCTCCTTCTCTCAGTTCATGCAGGTTGAATAAGGCTTATAGTATATGGAGGTTTATGCTTTATTGCTATATGTAGTCCCTTTCATAGTTGTATTTGCAATCTTTACCCTACCTAAGGAGAGTTTTTTTCCACGTATTTAGTGTAGATAGATTTTGTAAGAAGATGGGGGTAGTTAGGACAACCAAGTCATGTAGTGTAAATCACACTAGCTATCTTGGGGCTTTTACTGATGTGGCTGATGGCACAATGTGACTCTTACAAATGCCCAAAAACTCCCTCAAAAATGCTCGAACAAGATTGGAACAAGTTGGACTAAGTAGAAGCTCAATGGGACTAATGCATACCTCAAGGTGTGACTACCATGAAATCTTGAAGTCTTCTTATCGAGCTTAAGAAAATGATGAAAAAACTCCTTGAGTAATAAGTTCTCAACGTGATTGTATCTAGCTTTTGTAATCAATGGATTCCTTTTTTTTTTGTGAATCATAATATACAATTTTTGGACATTAGATGTATGTTAGATTTCTAAATGAATTATGTAAGAGATTCAATATATATAGCCGCAAGTGAGGTGCATGCCTCACCACCCAAAATTTGTTCCCTTTGTAACGTTTGCTATTTGTGTCAAAAATTTACTTTGACTATCGCTATTTGCATCACTATTAGTGAAGCATATAGTGATGGATTCATCACATCGCTATTATAGTAATGACAATGTAATTTTTTCCATGAATAATTTTGTCAATCTAAATGTTGGTATTAGGTCTATATGTTGAAGTAATGCTACATGATGCCCACACCTATACCTAGATCTATAAGTATTATACATATGTTTGGTTTATGTTCTCACCTATGTAGGTCTATGGCTACACCTAATGCATCTATAAAATCTAGCCAACCTATGTCTAGTCCATCTCATGCTTCCACCTAGTGTACATGTATGCCTACACCTACATTTGACACTAGCCTATGCTCTCAAGGAAGTTACTATATGTATATCCTCTACATCACATACGTTCAAGGCCTATTTATAAATATCCTTATCTATGAATTTTTCGTGAATAAAACGTAATCCTTTTTTATTCAATCTATAAATAACCCCTTTGTATTACATCCTTTTGTATGTAAAAAATGTATAAAAATGGTATTTTAAAAATACCTTATTTTGAATGCACGTGATGTACACATATATTCATGAGTAACTTATTCGAGCCTATGCTAAGCATAAGCCACCAAGATAAGTTTTGAACTCTAATAATGGTACACACAAATTTCAAAATCACAAGTGGAGTTTCAACTTTGTGTTGGCCCATCAATATCTATCGCTGTCCTCCCACAGTCGTAGGATCAATGCACTCCCTTATCATCTAAAGATGCATAGAATCAAAATATAATTGTTCTCTCAATCTCTCAAGTTGTTAAGACAAGGCTCACATGTATGTCCACATCTTGGCCAGCCTCACCATAATTAACCATAATCAATGTAAATGTGATGTAGTGCTTTTTATTTTCATGTGTTATGCAATTATATGAATTACATATCAAGACATTTAAATATTTTTATAATCACCACATAGTAGTGTGTATACAATTTCCACTACAAGATACACACCCCATACCAACGTTCAGAGTGACAAAAATGTTCATTAAAAAAATTGTCCCCATCGTCGCACTAAATGCATTTGTAACGTGTCCCCCTGTTCACTTGTAGGACACATCTTAGCAGGCCATCGGGAAGAGAGTCTAGAAAGTGCCGCCTGGCACTCACAAGGAATGTCACTATAATATTTCTGCTGAAAATGTTATGAGGCCGTGTGAAGTCTCGGGCAAATGACAATGCCGGCATTGTGGTCACGGACGGTGCGAACTTTAACACGATGTATCATGATCTCCATTGGCAGAATTGAGACTAAGGTTTAATGAAACCGCATATTTTCAGGTGAACCTCCTCTTGGGAGGAGGTCAAGGGGATAATTGAGAAGATTTATGGCAAAATTTTTTAATCCTTCTTTCCCCCCAGCCGAAGGCTATGCTGGAGGAGGGGGAGTAAGGCCCAGGTATGTAAGCCTTGCTGGAGGTCATGGGGGGAGAAGGGCCATGCAGTTGGCCGCGTGGGAGAGAGGAGGTACGTCTCCCTACCCTATAAATACCCCCTCTATGGGGTGAGTAAGGGGGAGAGAGAAGAAGCTGAGCCGTGACACCGCTAGTCTGAGGAGGAGTCGTGAGGAGCATCGTGACGCTGCCAGCTGCCAAGATCCGCCACCGCCAATAGTCCGCCATCTGCCATCGATTGGAAGTCTGCGCCAGCCTGCCGCCTGAAATAGTACGCAGCCAGCTGCCATATCCACCGCCTCCCTCTTCGTCCATGTGATTCTCCACGATTCCCAGAAGCTCTGAGAAGCTTCTTGGGAAGCTTCTAAGGGCCCTTAGGAAGCCCCCCTTCCTCTGGGCTTTCTTAAGCCCTTCTCTAGTCACAAAGAGTGATGCAAATACTTATGCATATAGCGACGGTTTGCAACGTGTTTTGTGACACCAATAACGACACACGCAGTAACTTTTTTATGCTAATAGCAACGATTATAGAGAAATAAAAAATTATGGTAGGACAACAAGGTAAGTACACCAAATTAATTAATTATAGATAGAAGAGGTGGTTGTTGCTATGATGACAGAGGAACCTCACACAAGCTACATACAACAAGAAGATTAGTGAATGCAACAGAATTTGGCTTCACACCATAGTATCAAAATACTTCATGGCCATGTCACCCTCATTATTATCACCATATACATTGATCATTGTAGTCCAATGCACAACACCTTGGGCTTGCAACATGCCAAAGACCTCCCTTCCTTCTACAATAGAACCACATTTGCCATACATATCCACAAGTGTGTTGGATGTTGGGGGTAAAGGCGCCTTTGCCTTGCCGCCTGTGTATTACTACACTGACAGTACCCACCACTACACACTGCACGTGGCGAGCGCCTGTCACCATTACTTTATTCTTTATTATTTTAGTGACAGTTTGAATAAAGAAAGGCTCGATCACACATTGTTACTGTTGGAGTTCCCATTTGTGCCTCTCTCTCTTCTTACTCTTGATCTCTTCCATAGCTCACTTCCAAGCAAGATTCGATCCTTGTCACCTTTCAACTGGTATCAGAGCGAGGCTTTCCAAATTCCTGAGCTTGGTTCATGGCATTCTTAGCTTCCATTCAAATACCTATAGCATTGGCTCTCCTTCCTGGCAGCCATAGCCGACCTTCCTGAGCTCCCGTCACTCCCCATATTCCAGAGCACCTTTCTAACCTATTGAGGCACCCTTAGGGCATTGCTATAGAGGTATTGAAGTGTTCTTCCAGTGCTTTTATTCAGTTCTCATGTTGCAATCAATCAAGGCAGCCATAGCTCAAACCCTTGGAGCTTGGATCTTGCTCCCTCTTGCATTTGGGCACTTGAGGCTTGTTGTGGGACTCCTTAGGCACCCCCTGGAGCCTCTAACCACTACCATTGAGGCCACGTGGATATACAGGAGTAGAAGAAGGGATCAGCAAATTTGCACCATTTTTTTGGTTGTTCTGGATAGCACACTACAACAGCTCACCTACTCCTCATTGATGGCTATGTCATGCTTCTTCGAGCTTGGGAATGCACTTGGCAATGGTCTCTAACTTTGGTTGAAGCCTCCTTGGCCATTGGCATCAGATTTGGGTCTAATTTATACATTCCCAAGACTATTTACAGTAGTCCCACAGTCATGTTATGTAGAAGTAACATTGGCATCTAATGCTATGCTTGTTTGGGCATTCTACTTAACTGGTTTGGTACCTATTGATGCCCAATTGTTTGGGGGATGCAAGGCACATGTTATGCCATCATTATGACTAATTTTCTTACTGAAAATACTCAAATTTGAATATTAAATCACAGCTGTACCACAGTGGACTGAAGCCTATTATCTCATGTTTGATTATGCCTATTGGTTTCGGGCTATGTCTTTGGGATATGCAATGAAGTATTGATCTTCAGGGTACGACATCGAGCTTGTCTTTGGTTTTGGATCTTTATTTGTGCTTGAGATTGGCTCTAGAATGAATTTGATGCTCCGTCTTGGATGTACATATGGCATGTATGTTACCTATGTCTTACCGGTCTTGACATGCTTGGCCCATGCCACAACTACATGCTAGTTACATTGTTTGGAGCCAATTGCTACTAGTGCCTTATCTTGGCTTGCATCTGGCTTCCCATAACTTACTTGGGATATTTCTTGGCTTGCCAGAGTTGTATTTGGGATACAATTGATGTCTATGGATGCTATACTTGGAGGCTGCAAAGCCTATATGCTCATGATGTCTTATTGATGTCTTGTCTTGGATCTTTCATCATTGGTGCTCTCATATGCCTTTCTTGAGCTTCTTGGATTGATCCATATAGCTTTTGTGCCAGTGGGAGCATCGTTGGGTGTTTGACAGACATTGAGCAGGTGGTTTATGCTATTGAGCTTTGAGTCTTCTCATGCTAGGATCTTCCTCACTTGGATGTTGCATGGTTGATATGTCATGTTCCGTATACATGTACTTGGGCTGATTTGGGCTTCGCACTCCCTAAGCATACGCCTCCTTGTGTCAGGTCTTGCTAGTGTTATATACACTTTGTCCTATTACACAAGGGGTGTACTGGCTTACTGACGGATTTATTTGACATGCTTGGGTGTTTGCTCAATGTCCGTATGACTGTCATATGTTGATTTATGCCTGCTTGATGCTAGTTATGCTTTGACAATCCGTGGTTGACTTGGTGCATTGATTTTGCCTACAATTTGCTCTCATTGCTAGTTATGCTAGTTATGTATGGATTGATGTGGAATTTTCATGCTGAATCATCCTGATTTTATGTAATTTTGATGGTACTTGGTGGGAAACATCATTAGCTATCAGTTCGTGGTCGCTTTGCCTTGGTTTTGGTGGTATTTTGGTTGTTTACAACAGAAAACAGCAAGCAATTTTGAACAGTCTCCACTTTTTTGGATTGCATTATGGGTTTTTCTTCCACTGACAGTGCTATCTTCAACATTACTAAGCTTGATGGTACGAATTATGCCTATTGGAAGAGCCAAGTTTGGTAGGTATTGGTGCAAAAATTGTAGATAAAGCCACTAAGGATGCATGGTGAGCAAGTTGAAACTATGGCTGATGACGAATGGGATGAGCTCGATGAGTTATGCAAGTCCACTCTTATCTTGTCTCTCACTGGACAGATGCATTACAATGTGGTTGAGGAAGCACAGATTTCTTGGCAGCTTTGGGATAAAATTAAAAACCTCTATGATAAGAAAAGTCCAACAAGTCAGATGTATTGGCTGTTGAAACAACTTATGGACCTACGCATGAAGGAGAATATGACAATATCTGCTCATTTGAGCCAGTTCCATGCTATTCTCAAGAACTTGACTTTTCTTGTTTTTTCTTGGGACTCTAAGTGAGTCATGGGATGTATTCTGCACTACCTTATGTGCTTCTGCTACTATTTTGAACTTGCCTGATGTAGAGAGTGCTCTTCTATAGGAAGAGATTAATTGTAAGAACTTGGATGCCTCTCGTGTGTCGCATGCTTTGACTGTTAGAGGCAGAGAAGGTAATGGAAAGAATGACCGTGGGAATGGCCATGGTAGAGACTTACAGAACTCTAGGTCTAAGTCGCGTGATAAGTGGTGCAGCAAGTCTCGTGGGAGAAATGCTAATGTGACATGTCACCATTGTGGTAGGAAGTGTCACATACATCCACAAAGTCATGAGTTACGCAATAAGAAGCACAAAGAGAAGGAGGAAGACAAATTACAGGAAAAGTCATCTGATCGTAGCATTATGCCTGCGAAATCCAGTGTGAAAATCGAGGAGATAAATGTCAAGCAGCTTGATAACTCTGATGGGGAGTACATACTTGCAGCTAGTTGTTGTGATGCTACATCATTGACTGATGTTCACTCTATGTATGCGCAGTGCTGGCTTTTGGATTTTGGTGCTTCATTTCATGTTACACCATGCCGTGAGTGGTTCCACTCCTATCGCACTCTCTCTGGTCTAGTTCGCTTGGGTGATGACAGGTGACTGCATTGGGGATGTACGACTGCAGTTTTCTACTGGCAGTACTTTTCTGTTACAGGATGTATGTCATGTACCTGCATTTACATGTAGTCTTATGTTTGCAGGGCAACTTGATGATGCTGGGTTTCATGTTTCATTTGGGGATTCTGCCTGGAAGATCACCCGTGGGCAGACTTCTGCTTGCTAGAGGTGCCAAAGCTGGCAGCCTCTATACTCTTGTAGTTGATGGGTCCTCTGTTGACCATGTTTTGTCAATGGGTTCCATCCCACATGTATCTCTTTGGCATGCCCATTTGGGCCATTTGTCCTTGAAGGTAATGAAAATGCTTTCTGGTTTGTAATACTTACCGCCCCTTAACTACACATGTTTTGATTCATGTGAGCATTGTCTTTATGGCAGATAGTCTAGGAATACACATAAAAAGTCTGGTAGGACATGCATGAGTGAGCCCTTGGCATTAGAATATTTGGATGTCTGTGGGCCCATGCCCTGTCAGTCTATGGGTGGTGCAAAGTATTTTAAGACGTTCATTGACCATTTTTCGTGTAAAGTCTGGTCTTACCCCATTAAGCTTAAGTCCAAAGTCTTGGCTATATTTCAGAGATGGCTTGCATTGTTTGAGAACCAGACTGGGCATAGACTGAAATGCCTTAGGATTGACAATGGGGGAGAATATGTGGCATGTGATTTTGAGAAACTATGTGATGAGAGGGGTATTAAGCGTCAATTGACCGCCCTCTATACCCCACCCCAGAATGGTTTGGCTAAGCGGATGAATAGAACCATCCAGGAGCGTGTACGCATTATGCTTAGCCATGTAGGCTTACCACAGAGCTTTTGGGATGAGGCAGTCAGTATAGCTGTGCATGTCATAAATAGATCACCTTCTAGTGATTTGGATTTCTAGGTTGTAGAGGAGGTATGGACTGGGAAACCTCCATCTTATGTGCATTTATGTGTCTTTGGATGTGAGGCATTCTGCCATGTGCCCAAAGACAAGCGTACTAAATTGGATCCTAAGAGTGTCAAATAAATTTTCCTTGGCTATGGGGATGTAGGTGAGATGGGTTACAGACTCTGACATCTGCAAGCATAGAAAGTCATTCACAGCCATGATGTAGTCTTTCATGAAGACAAGATGCATAGGTATCCTGAGAAAGTGGTAGAGATATGCACGGTTATATTCCAGGAGGAGCCCTGTGCTCTAGTACAGCCTGCACAACTAGATGGTTATCAGTGTGGACGGCCGATCATGTTGACAGTTGATACTAGCCCTATTGGCATAGGTTGGGATGTGGGACAGGATGATGCTGATGGAAATAGCTATGCAATCCGCTTTGGAGCTAAAGTTCTTAACGAGCGACAGAGGAGATATCTGCAGATTAAAAGAGAGTTGTGGGGAGTAGTCACTGCACTGAAGTGTGACAAAGGATATTTTATTGGAGCTTCAGTTGTTGTGGAAACAGATTGTTTGCCTTTGCTTGGCATGATTACTAGTTGCTCGACTCCAGATATAGCGATGCTTCAGTGGATTGCCTATATCAAATCATCGAATCCAGAATTTTGACACATAGCAGGGAAAGATAATCCAGTTGCTGACATGCTATCTAGAGCGAGATATGAGGATGAGGAGTCAATGCTTGCAGAAGATGATGAGACAGAGCTTGCAGCTTCTGTTCTTGTTCATGATTGTCATGTATCTACTGTTGAAGCCTTTATTGAAGAACTTTATGTTGATGAGTGGCTGCAAATTGGACAATATCTAAGTTCATTGACTCGAAGAGCTGATTGGACAGATGATGAATTCAAGAAAATCAGAAGGAAGGCTTATGGGTATTTCTTGAAAGATGGTTTTCTTTGGAAGCATCCAAAGAAGAGAGGAGGCTTGCCCTTGAGAGTAGTTTGTGATGTAGCGATGCAGATACAGATTATGCGAGAGTTTCATGAGAGCTCATGGGCTGGACATAGAGGTGTGTGGGCTACCTATGAGAAAATCAAAGAAAGATACTGGTGGAAAGGGATGTATAAAGATGTTTCTCACTTTGTGGAGACTTGCAGGGACTGCCAGCTTTACTCTTTAGTGTGACATCGTGATGAGTTGCATCCGACTTATCCACTATGTATGCATTATAAGTGGGTGGTAGACTTGGTTACTTTGCCAGTGGGACTTTGGCAGATGAGATATCTTGTCTTGGCTAGGGAGGATCTTACAAACTATGTTGAAGGCAGATCTTTGCGGACAAAGACCACCACTACAGTATGTAAATTCTTGTTGGAAGAAATATTTTGCAGGTATGGATGTATAGGCAAGATTACAGCTGATCGTGGAGAGCTAGATGCAGATGAAGCTAGAGAATTCTTCTCACGGATTGGGATTAAATTGGCTCTTACTACTGCCTATAATCCAGAGGGAAATGGCAAGAGTGAAAGAGGACATCCGCCAATAGTTAAAGCATTGGCAAAATCTTGTAGAGGTCGGATTGGGGAGTGGCCGAGATTACTACCTTTTGCGTTATGGGCTGATCGCTCTACACATAGTGTGACTACTGGATACATGCCTGCAGAGTTGATGTATGGGCAAAAACCTGTCATGCCTACAGAAATTTGTGCTCTCACTTGGAGTGTTCTTCCGTGGCATGAGAATTTATCAAGGGAAGAGCTTCTAGCTCTTCGGATTCGTCAACTAGAGAGAACAACAGAAGATGTGCAGCTAGCAGTTGATCATTTGAAGGCAGCCCGACTCAGAAACAAGGATAGGTTTGATTTAAGGCATCGCTTGAGGCCTAGAGCCATAAAAGAAGGAGATTGGATTCTAGTCTACGACAGTAGTCTAGAGAATCAGCATAGTAGCATGAGAAAAATGGTTCAAAGATGGTTTGGACCGTATGAGGTGA
This sequence comes from Lygodium microphyllum, assembly GCF_053477565.2. Taxonomy (NCBI): domain Eukaryota; kingdom Viridiplantae; phylum Streptophyta; class Polypodiopsida; order Schizaeales; family Lygodiaceae; genus Lygodium; species Lygodium microphyllum. Next base: position 43,856,346 of record NC_141139.1, on the reverse strand, counting down.
AACAGGTTTTTGACAATGGTACCTATGAGTTGGCTGAATTAGATGGAACAGTATTGAGGGTGCCCATTGCTGGAAAACGAGTCAAGATTTTCAAGAGAAGAGAAGATGAGGAATATGCACTTGAAGCGTTGACAGAAGAAGAGCAGGTAGAAGAAAGACAAGCAGAAGAAACAAAGAACATAGATGATGAAGCTGATGGAGAAACAGGTCTACTAGAAACAGATGATGGACTCGACCTGTTTGTGGATTTTAATGATCCTGGATAGTTGGCACATCTGGAGGATGCGCAGGTTTAGAGGGGGTGGATGTCGTGCTGCTGCGCATCCGAGTCGTATACACCTCCATTTCTTTTGTTGTGCATTTGTGTTATTTTCTGCGTGTGATTCATTGTTTGTGTGATGCATTTCGATAATCCGCATCCAATGTATATATTCCCTTAGTGCATGTGTATGATTTTGTTTGGATGCATGATGTGTGTGTGTTAGAAAAAAAATTATGAAAAACTGATGCCAAAGGACATTATCAAGCTGATAATTTCAATGATGATCTCTAAGAAAAGTGCAGGGAATTATGGAATCAAAGGAAGGTTTGTGGAAGTGATCATCTTAGTTCAAAAGTTCCCATGACATAGAGTTGAAGGAAGTCTCTCAAAAGTTCTGAAGCGAGCAAAGCGCTAGTGAAGCACCGAGGGAGTACTTTGCCATCCAATCTTCAAGGCCTCGCAGTTTGTGTGTAGATCACCCATCACAAAGTTGTCTGTTAATGGGGCAATTGATGACTCCAAAGATACCCTAAAAGAAAGGCTCAAAGGTGGATGGTGCTGTAGAAAAAGTAGTAAAAGGGGTCTTGAAGGTTAGCCTACAGAAAGAAATGAAAGAGACCGTAAAGAGAAGTGGCAATGCATGGGAAAAGAAGACAAAGAAACAAGTCCTAAATCAGACAGCAAGAAGTTGTTGAGTCATGAATCTGGTGCTGAATCTTCAGATCTAAAACCATGCACTGATCCCCATTTGGATCTCTCAAAGAGCAAACTGGCAGAATTGAAGATTATCGCCAAAGCTAAAGGTATAAGAGGTTATTCAAGGATGAAGAGGGGAAACCTATTTTTGGGTTTTAAACCGCTTTTGGAGGGAAAAAAAGCAGGCTGTTTTGGAGGGGAAAAATGGTTTTTGATTCTGGAGGGCTAGAATGAGTTTTTTTTTGGCACGCAGTGAACGGCATGAAAAGGTATACACTTAAAATATATATGGTGAATATTATGTTGGCATAGAGAGAACAAATGAGAGAAAAGAAAGATGGAGAGAGAGAGAGAGAGAGAGAGAGAGAGAGAGAGAGAGAGACATAGAGAAATTGTCAACACACTAGGGGCTAGAAGATGGGCTAGTCCCCCCCCTTGTGGAGTTATATTATTGACAAGGAGCAAGCCCCTCTCTTACACATAGACCAGTTCTTACTTGTAGATCTTGGAGATAAGATCACGGCTCCTTGCATAGTATACAATCTGCTAACACTTACACAACTTGGAAGTTGGCACCTTTTGATCCTTCTTGAGTCTCCTCTCCTACACAATATGTGTAGGGCTCTCCTCTTGGCGCTTGATTTCAGCAAAGCTTCTGCAACACTTGCACCTTCTCTTCTCCTCTTGGAATTTGATTTCAATAGAGCTTCCGTAGCACTTGCATATTCTCTTCTCCTCTTGGAACTTGATTTCAACGGAGCTTCCACAACAATTAATTTTGCAGAGCTTCTGCAACACTTGATTTCAGCAGAGCTTCCACAGTACTTGCACCTTCTTTTCTCCTCTTAGATGCATGCAAAGTGATGCTTCCTTCGCCTGTCTCACACCCAAGAAGAACCTACTCTTGCAACACCAATTTCAAGATATCTCTATGTGTGTTGCTCAGATGAAAAAATGTCCAACACAAAAGTTGTAGATCTTGTTGTTTCCGATAACCCAAGTGGGCCATTTTTAAGGATCGTCTTTTTATTGCGAGATATTTCAAAAATGGATTCACCATGTCTATTTTATAAAAAAAACAACTTTTTAAACGGTACTCTTAACTTGTGGTCCATGCAACCACCTTAAGAAGAGTTCATTAAATTGCCTTGGGCCTCAACCTTAAGACTGACTTCCACACAAAAGCTTATGTCATTTTAGACCTTAGAAAGAGAAAATCACTTCTCTCCTCACTTCCAGAGGATCACATCTCTCATCTTTCTAAGTGAGGGAATTACCTCTCTCGTCTTTCTTAATGAAAGAAAAGACCTTAAACCTTGACTTGTAAGGCAAAGGATGACCCTAAATTAATGCAATGCTCATTATACACAAGTAAACGTTTCCAAGTGTCCTCAGATGCACACATAAACACATATACACAATGCTAATGCACTTCCTCTTCTTAGAACTTAATCCATCTTCATTTATGTGTAACTCCTTGGTTCTTGTGTACACTCTTACTGTCACTAAATTGATTGCTTATTATGCATTCTCTATTTAATAAATTGATGTCAATAAATTAATGACTTACTTTTCTTTAAGTGTTGATGATGATCTAGCACGGCCATGAGACCATTTAGAGACCAGTATTCCTAGTGTATCACTTAATGGGGTGATCAAAGCACTGTGAAGGGGATATCTGGTACATGCAGTACAAGTTATGAAGGGGGAAAGAAGTGTCTGCCAAGTGTAAGAGTGTAACAAGAACCAAGGAGTTACACATGAATGAAGATGGATTGAGTTCTAAGAAGAGGAAGTGCATTAGCATTGTGTTATGTATTTATATGTGCATCCAGGGACGCCTGGGAATGTTTTACTTGTGTAATGAGCATTGCATTCATTTGGGGTTATCCTCTCCCCTACAAGTCAAGGTTTAAGGTCTTCTATTTCATTAAGAAAGACAAGAGAGAGAATTCTCTCACTAAGAAAGACGAGAGACGTGATCCTCTGGAAGTGAGGAGAGAAGTGATTTTCTATTTCTAAGGTCTAAAATGACACAAGATTTTGTGTGGAATTCAATCTTAAGGTTGAGGCCCAAGGCAATCTAATGAACTCTCCTTATCTATGACTCAAAGTGGTTGCACGGACCGCAAGTTAAGAGTACAGTTTAAAAAGTTTTTTTTTTGAAAATCCATTTTTAAAATATATCGCAACAGAAAAATGATCTCTAAAAAACAGGCGCTAGGGTTATCGGAAACAACGAGATCTACAACTTTTGTGTTGGACATTTTTTCATCCAAACAACGCACAAAGAGATATCTCAAAATTAGTGCTGCAGAGTGGAGCAACCACATCTTGTGTGAAGAACAACTCAACTCTCTCTCCAAGAAGAGAAGCTCTTGAAAGCCTATAAAAGAGGAGGCTCTCTTTGGGTGTGAGAGAGGGGTGAAGGAAGTATCACTTTGTATGTATCCAAGAGGAGAAGAGAAGGTGCAAGTGCTGCGGAAGCCCTGCTGAAATCAAGTGCTATGGAATCCCTGCTAAAATCAAGTTCCAAGAGGAGAAGAGAAGATGCAAGTGTTGCAGAAGCCCTACTGAAATCAAGTTCCCCCTGCTGAAGTGAAGTTCCAAGAGGAGAAGAGAAGGTGCAAGTGTTGCGGAAGCTCTGCTGAAATCAAGACGAGAAGAGAAGGTGCAAGTGCTGTGAAAGCTCTGCTGAAATCAAGCGCCAACAAGAGGAGAGCCCTACACATATTGTGTAGCAGAGAAGGAGACTAAAGAAGGATCAAAAGGTGCCAACTTCCATGTTGTGCAAGTGTTAGCCGGTTGTATACCGTGCAAGGAACCGTGATCTTGTTTCCAAGATCTACAAGTAAGAACTGGCTTATGTGTAGCAGAAGAGCTTGCTCCTTGTCAATAATATAACTCCACAAGGGGGGGGACTGGCCCATCTTCCAGTCCCTAGTGTGTTGCCAATTTCTCTACCTCTCTCTCTACATCTTTCTTTTCTCTCATCTATTCTCCCTCTATGCCAACATAATATTTGCCATATATATTTTAAATATATAAGAAAGTCGAGCGTGTATCTCGAATTTTATAACAATGGTATCAGAGCAGGTCTCTTTGCTTTTCTCAAAGTAAAGGTGATCCTTGCAAGAAGAAGGTAAAGATGGCAGCTGATGAAGCACCTACAAGTGAGCAATTACATGCTCAATTGACAGAGTATCATAGCTTGTTGGACATTCTCGAAGTACGCCAATTGATTGACAGCTTAAGGGCAAGGGAAGAAGCTAGTTATGAAGGACCAAATCCTGGAAAGGATGGTGATAGTGGAGGAAACACCATTGCACCAATTGATGGTGAAGATGCAAAGCATCCAATTGCTAAGAAGCTTCCTAGAAGGAAGAAGGCGGGTCAAGAAGAGTAAAAAGACCTCACCTAGAGTGAGGTGAATAAGGAGGGATTACTCAAGTTCCTCCTCTTCATCATCATCATCTAGTTTCTACTTTCTTGGTTCTAAGTCTCATGCAATCCACAAACGGACAAAGAGGGACCATAAGAGGAGCAAGCTTAAGAAGACTAAGACTTTCAAGTCTGAGGACAAGGACATAAAGTTTGACTCTTACTCCCGTAAGAGAGATCCTGCTAAGGCATTAGCTTTTGTCAATAAATTCGAAGTTGCTTTTTCTGATGGTAATTTCTCAGAAAAGTCCAAGCTAAGGCATGTAGGCATGCACTTGAAAGACACCGCTAACAATTGGTGGTTGACTCTCATTTTGGAGGGAAGGAAACCTACGACTTGGGAAAAGTTCAAGAAGAAGTTTTATGCTCAGTTCTTGATTCTTGATTTTGAGAATGATGTCAAAGAAGGAGTGGGATTGGCTAGGCCAGAAAGAGCATGAAAAGATCATTAGTTATGTGGACAAGTTTTGGTCTACTCTCCTCAAGGTTACTCCTTTCATGGAGATCAGTGATGAAGAGAAGAAAAGGAAGTTTGAAGCTGGCCTACTCCCTCATTTACACAGAACCATGAAGGTGTATCCACATGAAACCTTATCTCGCATGATGGAGTCTGCCATCATAGCTGAAAGTTTGCATACACCTGGTACATCTCGAAACTTGGAGATGAGTTCTTATAGAGCTAGACAAGAGCAGCTTTATGATCAACCAAGAGACATGACTAATCGAAGAAGACCTACCTTTACCCATGACCAATATTCAAAGCTAGAGGGTAACAAGAAGAAGTACTAGTATCTCTCACCCTCTGAGATACAAAAGTACAAAGAGGAAGGAAGGTGCTTTCTTTGTGGTGAGTTAGGGCATATGAAGCCTGATTTTCCTCACAAAAGGAAGGAAGAAAATATGGTTAAAGATCCTCCTCCACCATCCTCAAATTCTGTTCCGGATGTGCAAGTTAACACTCATTCAAATTAGAAGAAAAGACAACTCTTAAAGGGTTGGGGGACACTCAACAATCAACGAGTTTTGATACTCTTTGATTCAGGGTCCATAGATAATTTTGTGCCAGCAGATACTGTTGAAAGGCTACAAATTCCACCGGATTGATTGGGAACACCAATTGGATCAAGTTCGGCATTTGAAGGACTTACAACCAATTCTACTCCTATTCAAGGGAAGTTGAATCTTAGAATTGGGGATTACTGCGACCAAGAATCTTTTCTACTTGCACCCATAGGTAACTGTGATGTTATCTTAGGCATGCCTTGGCATTACAAGATTAGACCTCTTCCCAATTTTGTTAAGAAGACCCTTGCATTTCAATTCAAGGGTCGGAACATAGTATGCATAGCTGATGCTGGAGATTGGCCTGTGCCAATGGTTAGTCATGTTAGCATTTCTAAAGAAATGAAGAAAGTTATTTCTGTGTACATGATTTTTGTGAGAGATCAAAAGAAACTAATGATTCAAGGGCACTTGGTGTCTCTAATGAACACATAATACCAACTAATGCTTCTAAGTCTCAGACTTTAAAATAACCCCTCTCTTTAATTGATCAAGCGAGACATGATTTTTTTAAACAATATGAAGATTATTTACTCTCAGGAGAGTTACCTCCTAAGCACCCGAAAGATCACACAATTGATCTTATCCCAAGAAATTCACCGCCTAACCAACTACCTTACCGAGTAAGTGCAAGTCAGCAAGAGGAGATCCTAACACAAGTAAACGAATTGTTGAAAAAAGGGTTAGTTCAACCTAGCTCTTCTCCATACTGCTCTCCAATCTTACTTGTTTAAAAGAAAGATGGTTCTTTTCGTATGTGCATAGACTACAGATCTTTGAACAAGATCACAATCAAGAATCATTTTCCTATCCCAAGGATAGATGATATCTTGGATAAGTTGCAAGGGGCTAGTATCTTTAGTTGCATTGATCTCAAGAGCGGCTATCACCAGATACGAATAACACCTGAAGATGTTCATAAGACAGCTTTTTGTACGACATTTGGACTATACAAGTTCTTAGTCACGCCATTTGGTTTGACTAATGCACCCGCCACATTCAATCGAATGATGGAGAGAATTTTTAGACCTCATTCAAAGTTCATAGGTGTCTTCTTTGATGACATTCTAATATTTTCACGATCTGAAGAAGAGCATAGAAAACATATATCTATTGTTTTTCAAGAGCTTCGCAAGCATAGACTACATGTCAATGCTAAGAAGAGTGAATTTTTTTTTTTGAAAATTCATTACTTAGGCCATATTTTTCTCACAATTTGGTGAGAATGGATTGTGAGAAGATTTGAGCCATTGTTGAATGGCCTACACCTACTTCTATACATGAAGTTAGAAGTTTATTGGGCCTATGTTCATACTATAGGAGGTTCATACGAGGTTTTGCATATGTTGCATGTCCTCTACATGACCTTACTAAGAGGCGAAAGCCTTTTTGCTTGGGATCAAGGCAACTACAAGCCTTTGAAAGAATTAAGTTTCTTGTGACTCAAGAACCAGTTCTCATAGTTCCGGATCTTCAAAAACCTTTTGAATTTCACTGCGATGCTTCTGGGGATTGCATTGGAGCTGTGCTTAACCAAGAGCATCATGCAGTAGCATTTGAGAGCCGACACCTCAAGGACCATGAGCTACATGCTCCAGTATATGAGAAAGAGCTTATGGCGGTAGTACATGCTCTTCAAGAATGAAAACACTATTTACTTGGTGCAGATTTTGTTATTAAAACAGATCACCAAAGTCTAAGATACTTCCTCACTCAGAAGAAGCTCTTAGAGAAAGAGATGCGTTGGGTAAATTTCTTATCTATGTTTCATTTTCAAATCCTTCACACATTTGGAACTAAGAATGTGGTAGCAGATGCTCTATCACAGCAACCTCGAGTGAATGCAATCACAACTGTTTACCATAACGAGTTAATGGATTTACCCAAAATGTATGCAACTGATTCCGACTTCTCAACCATATGGGATCAGCTTAACTCAGGTCAGTCGATTACACCTTACTTGATTCAAGATGGTTATTTGTATCATCATCAAGCAATTTGTGTAGCATTATCATTGTGACACAAGGTAATGGATGAAGCACATGCATCTCCATATGCTGGACATAGGGGTATTCTACCCACTACTCAAGCATTGGAAAGATATTTCTTTTGGCCCACTCTTAGAGCTGACATTGAAAGATATGTCCACGATTGCAAGATATGCCAAAAAGTAAAGTATGACAGGCATAAACCACCTGGTCTACTGAAGCCATTACCTATTCCCAATGAGCCTTGTGAAAGTATAGCCATGGACTTTATCATGGAGCTTCCTCGCACACAAGCAGGAAATGATGCAATCTGGACTATCATTGATAGATTCAGTAAGCAAGCTCAATTTATACCTATGCGAAAGACAATCAAAGCCAATCATATGGCTAGGCTATTCATTGCTCATATTTTCAAGCATCATGGCATGCCTAAGTCCATTATAAGTGATCGAGATCCCCGCATGACCAGCCTCTTTTGGCAAACTCTATTCGAGAACCTCGGGACAAAGTTAAAATTTTCATCCTCTTATCATCCTCAAACGGATGGGTAGAGTGAAAGTGCTAATTCTATTGTTTTGGACCTTTTTAAATCCTATGTCTCTGATAATCAAAGAGAATGGAAAGAGTGTTTGCCTTTAGTAGAGTTTGCATACAATAATACGGTGCACTCTAGTACTGTTAAGGCACCCTTTGAGATCATCTATGGTAAGCCTCATTTACCACCCATTCTTTTTACAAAGGATAAGATCTTTGCATCAGATGAGTTTGTTAGAGACATTGATACAACTTTCACTCAACTAAAAGCTGCTATCCAAAGGACACAAGAGAAGCATAAACGCGAAGCATCATCGTAAGTTAGATCTCAAGTTGGGACAGCATGTTCTTCTTAAGTTTGAGAAGACTCGCTTGAAGAAGCAGAAAGGTCAAAAGGGTAAAGTGATTAAGCTTTCTAATCACTATTATGGCCCTTTCAAGCTCATAGATAAGATAAACGATGTGACTTTTTGTTTGGATCTACCAAGTCATTGGAACATTCATAATGCTTTCCATATAAGTTTGCTACTACGTCCCTATATTGGCGAACCTCCAATGGAACCAATCAAGGAAGATTTACTTGACATAGAAGAAATAAAAGAGTTTCTTGTGCCTGAAAGAATTTTACACCATCAGTACAATACTCTGTCAAGTAAGAACACAATATTAGTGAGCTTGGGAATCTCCCAATTCCCATTTTTTGAATACTAAAAATATGGCACGCGGATAACATGATCGTAAGTTTCTCAAAACCATATGATGTGACCTATCATTGGAAAGCGCTTGAAAAATTGAATCTATTGAGCTGTAGAGTGCTTGATTTGAAGTTATATAGTGTTCAAGTTATGACAAATCCAAGGATATGACCACGTGTCCCAAAGTTATGGAAAATTTCCATATTCCCCAATATGGTGTTTAATGTATTACGGAAGTATCTGGTTAAGTTTAAGAATTATCCCCAATTGGATGCTCAGTTTATGACTAAGAGAGAACTACAAGACTTTCTAGATCTTCTTAAGGACTATGTATCCCCTCTACAGTTGAGGTCAAATGTTTAGAAGCCAGAGGGATGTCACTAAATTGATTCCTTATTATGCATTATCTATTTAATAAATTCATGTCAATAAATTAATGACTCACTTTGTTTAAGTATTGATGATGATCTAGCATGGCCATGAGACCATTTAGAGACCAATATTCCTAGTGTATCACTTAATGGGGTGATCAAAGCACTGTGACGGGGATATCTGGTACAGGCAACAGTACAAGTTATGAAGGGGAAAAGAAGTGTCTGCCAAGTGTAAGAGTGTACACAAGAACCAAGGAGTTATACATAAATGAAGATGGATTGAGTTTTAAGAAGAGGAAGTGTATTAGCATTGTGTTATGTATTTATGTGTGCATCCAGGGATGCCTGGGAATGTTTTACTTGTGTAATGAGCATTGCATTCATTTGGGGTCATCCTCTCCCCTAAAAGTCAAGGTTTAAGGTCTTTTTTTTCATTAAGAAAGACGAGAGAGGGAACTCTCTCACTAAGAAAGACGAGAGACGTGATCCTCTGGAAGTGAGGAGAGAAGTGATTTTCTCTTTCTAAGGTCTAAAATGATACAAGCTTTTGTGTGGAATTCAATCTTAAGGTTGAGGCCCAAGGCAATCTAATGAACTCTCCTTATCTATGACTCAAAGACGTGGTTGCATGGACCACAAGTTAAGAGTACAGTTAAAAAAGTTTTTTTTTAAAAATCCATTTTTAAAATATCTCGCAATAGAAAAAAGATCTCTAAAAAACGAGACGCGTGAGTTATCAGAAACAGCGAGATCTACAACTTTTGTGTTGGATGTTTTTTCATCCAAACAACACACAAAGAGATATCTCGAAATTAGTGCTGCAGAGTGGAACAACCACATCTTGCATGAAGAACAACTCAACTCTCTCTCCAAGAAGAGAAGCTCTTGAAAGCCTATAAAAGAGGAGGCTCTCTTTGGGTGTGAGAGAGGGGTGAAGGAAGCATCACTTTGCATGTATCCAAGAGGAGAAGAGAAGATGCAAGTGCTGCGGAAGCCCTGCTGAAATCAAGTTCCAAGAGGAGAAGAGAAGGTGCAAGTGCTGCGGAAGCCTTGCTAAAATCAAGTTCCCCCTATTGAAATTAAGTTCCACGAGGAGAAGAGAAGGTGCAAGTGCTGTGGAAGCTCTGCTGAAATCAAGCGCCAAGAGGAGAGCCCTACACATATTGTATAGGAGAGAAGGAGACTCAAGAAGGATCAAAAGGTGCCAACTTCCAAGTTGTGCAAGTATTAGCCGGTTGTATACCGTGCAAGGAACCCTGATATTGTTTCCAAGATCTATAAGTAAGAACTAGCTTATGTGTAACGGAGGAGCTTGCTCCTTGTCAAAAATATAACTCCACAAGGGGGGGACTGGCCCATCTTCCAATCCCTGGTGTGTTGCCAATTTCTATACCTCTCTCTCTACATCGTTCTTTTCTCTCATCTATTCTCCCTCTGTGCCAACATAATATTCACCATATATATTTTAATTATATAAGAAATTCGAGCGTGTATCTCGGATTTTATAACACTTACACTTGGCAGACACTTCTTTTCCCCTTCATAACTTGTATTACATGTACCAGATATCCCCGTCATAGTGGTTTGATCACCCCATTAAGTGATGCACTAGGAATATTGGTCTCTAAATGGTCTCATGGCCATGCTAGATCATCATCAACACTTAAAGAAAAGTGAGACATAAATATATTGACATAAATTTATTAAATAGAGAATGCGTAAAAAGCAATCAATTTACTGACACCTCACATCATTCCTTTACAAGCTAGTTGTCTGGCCTACCTACTTGAACTCTCTGGCCAAACTAGAGTGCAATCCGAATTTCTACTATTGGTGGATTCTAGACCCTTCTCTTATTATACATAAATAAAAACCATTCATTCTATTATATATAACAATAACATTATAAAAATCAAAAACTTAGAAAATTTTTACCTCACACACTACCTTCTCTCCCAAGCTAGGAAGCTTGACTCAATTTTGTAGAGGGAGAGAGAATGATGACTAATGACAATGACCATGCTGACAAATGACCAAGAAGAAACTTATCAAAACCAACCAACCAAGGCTGCCAAACAAGTAATAGTTATTGTAATAAGATGATAAGAGATGGATAAGTTAAGACTTTTAATTGCGCAATGATATGTAGGTATAAAATATTGGTGCAACATTATTTTTCATATAAATATGTAAGCATAACTTGAGATTTTATGGAGTAACTCATGAGTATTTCCATGGCTTTGTAGGAATTAGAATAGCCTAGAATTGGGAACAAGCCCATCCTCATCAAAGACTCTCTTAACAAATACAAGAATATATTATTGGTCCTATAGTAGACAAACATTGGCATTAAAGTGAGCATGTACGAAGTGGAATATATTCAATTTCAGAGTACAAGTCGTTTGGACAACCTAATAACACATCACCAGTCACTTTGGGAATTGATAGCAAAATATAAATTGGGTACCTATGTTAGAGCTTCATGCAACCCCATCCATTTTCATGTGAAGCCAACATCTACTACTACCACCTAGAAAATAAAGCCTTCAAGTTGAAATTTAACATACAGAATGGCGACCATTGGTAGACCCAAGAGATTGTCATCGAACATGCTATGAAAATAGTAGAAAAAACTTTAGGCATAGAAAGAAAATTGGGAAAACATGTGAAGGTAAAAAGGCTAATAGGAGTACCCCAATAATGGAAAGGCCAAGCTATAACCCAAAGGGGGCGTTCTTGCCTGTTGTACAAGATGAGGAAGAAAGTCATAGCACAGGTGCTTCACCACCTCTTCACATACAACAATCCCACAACCAGCCAATGTAGGATTCCCAAATCAAGGAAGTCAAAGAGCAGATGGTCATGCTTGTGGTAGCACAAATGCCTAGATCCATTCAAGTCTCTCATCGATCACGGATATCCAAGTCATGTAGTGTAAATCACACTAGCTATCTTGGGGCTTTTTACTGATGTGGCTGATGGAGTGAGGCACAATGTGACTCTTACAAATGATTAGAGGTAGGGTACATATGTAACATGATTCTCTTGAGTGCCTTTAAAAATGGAATAAGGAAGACTTAGTACCTATGCTTGAAGATTGTAACCCAATAAGAACTAATTATGGAGGGTAATATTTGTATTGAAGCCTAATGGGATGCTGGAAGAGATACGTTTCGATTGATAGTAATCTTTACCACAACTTAGAAGAGATGATGGTTTATTTGCATGAGGTGAAAAATAGGCGATGCAATGGCATGATCTATTAAGGAGAGATTCTCATGTTTTAGCAACTTCGCAAACAAAAACAACAATACAAAGCACATATTTTCTTTGTGAGCCTTGATCTTTCACAAACAAACTAGTGCTAGATGAACAATGCTCAAAGACAAGAAAGCAACGGTTGTAACAAGGTTCCTTTTCATGTTTGAAGACATGTACTTTGAATGCCTAAAGCTTTGAAGTGACTTGTTAAGGTTAATTTCAGGGGCTTAACTTTGACCACTCCTAAACTACATCATGTATTGATAAAGTGGAGAGTTAAGAAATGTTTGGATTTAGTTTCGATCACTCCTAAATTATGGAAGTATGTGGATGTAGTGGAGGGCTAACATGCAAGATTTTCTCATAAGAACATTGTGCTTTAGGGTTTTAAGTTATTATTAGGGATTGAAATCTAGGTTTTCCCTTGATCAATCAGAAATGTCTCTCTCTCCCCTCTTTCCTAGGGACGAATGTAGCAGAAGAAGAGGAGGCGACAACGAAGCGGAAGGAATCAATGATCACGGGAGAATCAAGTCGAAGAAGAAGACCACTTGCAAGCAATTAAGCGTGTACTTGCACGCAGGCAGAGACTGCAAGAATGCTGTAGTTTCGGGCAGGCGGCCGGCAGAGAGAGATCAGAGAGAGATGGAAGCAAAGATCAACGCCTTTGGGGTTTTGAAAAAATTTGGGGGTGTGGCAAGTGGGGCTACAGGCGATGCTGTCTCAACCTGATCTCAACGGGCCGTCGAGGAGGATAGAGACACTGAATTTACCAAAAGCCGCTTGCCACACGATTTGACCCATCATCGCACGCCGTTTAAAAAAGATTCATTGCTATCTCATCAATAACGTATGCTTATGGGACCATAGGTAGACACACCTCTCTCTCTCTCCCCCTTGGCCTTGGCCCCAAGGCCCGATGCATCTTAGGTAGACACACCTCTCTCTCTCTCCCCCTTGGCCTTGGCCCCAAGGCACGATGCATCTTAGGTAGACACACCTCTCTCTCTCTCTCTCTCTCTCCCCCTTGGCCTTGGCCCCAAGGCAAGATGCATCTTGGCATAGGCCATGCATTGCGCATGATGATGGGGTAGGAGTACATGGCAAGACGTCCAAAGTACGTGTTCCATGACCACCCCCATCCACTATGATTGAGCTCACTATTCGTTAGAAAGCGGAGCTCCCTACTAAGGTATGTAAGGGAAAAATGGAATTCCAATAAAAATAAACAAGGAATAATAAATTTCATAGAGATCAATGTGGCCCGTATATCTTAATGATGTATGTGCATAGTTGATGTATGTGCATTACAACTATGATCACTAGGTTTTGAAAATCTAGCATTTAGTCACAGTGTAAAGCTTGGTCATGTACGTGTGCTAAGACTACAATTACCATATTCTTGAGACCTACATTCACTTGTGTTGCATAGCATGGTAGCGTTCATGTCTACAATTAGAACCACCAAGTTCAAGGGACTTAGATTTCTGTGATATGCATGTACTAGTCATGTGTATAGGCCATCCATACACATCTCAATCACATATATGGGCTAAGGCTATGACTACCTAGATTCTCTTGTCGCAATATGTACCTCACCCAGGAATGTGAGCCTAGACTACAAGATAGAAGCTATAATTAGACGTTAATTACTTGCATGATTGTATTACTCGAGTACCTACTAGACTATCACATTAATGTACAATGGACGCAAGAAAGAATGTAACAACTACATTAACTCATGACATATGTATAATGGAGAGCATAGGCTCAACAAAATAATGTGATATGCTAGTTTCATGCATAAGAGAATTTAATCTTTCAGTGCCAACAAATCATTCACGAGCACAATCTAAACCTATCAAAAGTCTTTCACTGTTAACATTAGAGTGTTATTAGTTTGCATATGGCCATTATGGATACAAGAAAAACAAATATCAATAGTGGAAGTTCTGGCTAATGAATCCTATTGTGCAATTTTTAATTTAAAGTTGCATGCACATAAAAGCACTAGGTTGGAGCGAGTCAATGAGAACTAATGTAGATGTGCTGGATAGATAAATAACCCTACAATTATGTCTATAATGTAACTAGCCCCACGATTGTCCGAGAGTATAAGGCCATGTCAACATGTAAACAATTCTACCCACATTTAAAGTGGAAAAACATTAATTAGAGGTAATTCAAATGGTTCCAAAACGAACAAGCTTATCTTCTTACTTTCCTCTGCTATGAATTGAGTTTTCTATCAGGTTCAAGCTTACATATCAAGTCGCTTGTTGCTGCCTCATTCAAATGTGTGTGTGTGTGTGTGTGTGTGTGTGTGTGTGTGTGTGTGTGTGTGTGTGTGTGTGTGTGTGTGTGTGTGTGTGTGTGTGTGTGTGTGTGTGTGTGTGTGTGTGTGTGTGTGTGCATAAGGACACACAAAGAGAGAGAGAGAGAGAGAGAGAGAGAGAGAGAGAGATTTCTTAGTTACAAATTTGGACGCCTAAATGGATGAGTCAAAAGGTATGCATATATGAAAAGCTGGAGGCACAGAGTGTGGAGCTCGGAACTTTTTGAACAAGTGGATCAATGGAGGCTACAGCTTGGACTCTCTCTTGAATCTTCTAGTCTACAACTTTGGTGAGTTGTCTTGTCTTATCTTTTTAAAATTTTCCTTATTTTGACTTCTAGAAAGTCCATAGAGTACCTTCTGGGAAGAGATGGTTGTGTCAATGAGCTTTGAGAACTCTTGAAAGAATAAAAGTGCATCCAATGTCCCAACATTGAGCATAAGCACCATCAATATCCTATGCTTATACCTATGCATAGCCTATGCATGCTCTAGACTAGGCACATGCTAAGCATATGCATAGGCTAGGCATAAGTGAAACTAGGTATACTTGATAATAAGGCATAGACCTACGCTCATTCTTAGACTATCCCATGCCTCGTGTTACCTTTTCTAGGTTTAGCATAGTTTGTACACGAAAAAGACAAGACATGGCATTGCATTTTCCTAGGCCTCGCCTAGCTAGCCTATGCATGGCATCGGCATAGGTATATGTTATGCCTAGGATTGCATTTCTCCTTAATCTATTACATGTGTAGCCTAGCATACATCTACATGATACTTTAGCCTATGTATGACATAGACTAGGCATAGGTTGCATATAGGATAGACACATGTTAGGCATCTCGATAGGTAAGTCCAAGTATATTATGGGCAGGGATTAAACTAGACATAGGCCTACACTTCCTCTTAGTTTATGTTATGACTAGCTTAGCATAACTCATATGCACTACAAGGAAATGGTTGCATACTGATGGCCATTTTCAAGAAATTAGGTGGTGTTGTTAAAGCGTCGCTATTGGCAATGCCAATAGCGACTATGCATTGAGGAAAAAAAAGTGTCGAAACCCAAGTGTAGTATTTTATAGGTTCGTAAATGAGTGAGAGTGAGAGAGTGAAAGAGAAAGGGAGAGAGCTCAAAGCAAGGTAGAAAGAGAGAGAGAGAGAGAGAGAGAGAGAGGGGGGAGGAGAGAAAAACATATAGAAAGGGGCAAAGAGAGATGTAAGGAAAATAAAGTCTTCATCTCATCAACTGAAAAGGAAGAAGTAGTCGATGAAGAAGGTGGATCTCCCATCTCGATGATCAGAAGCAATGTTTTCACGTCGGGTTCACAAGATGTAACTACACAGAATACGTGCGGGAGTTCGTGAAAGTTGCTCGCCGCAGTGAAAATTTGTGAGATGGGAGCAAAGAATGATGAAGAGTACTCAACACAAGATAATTACGGAGAAGAGGAAGTTTAGATACAAGACAAATGTGAAAACATACTCATTGATTAAAGGTATGGTCAAGATATATGCTCAAAAGACTCTTGGTCAAGGAGAGCTAAAGGATATGTACAAAAGACATATGAAGAGCTTCAGATTAATCTTACGATGACAAATTTTTCATATGTGTCCTAAACACATATGAAAAGTTCTTAACCTCCTAAGATGAGGCTAAAATGTGTCCTAAAGTGGTCTAAGATTCAATTGCCTTAGTTTTAAGTGTGTCTATTGGTTGTAGTTCTTGAGATGTGGAGCTCTACATACATTGGCATCCACTACGCATCTTGGTCATGTGGCAGGATATTATTCACTAGCATGTTAGGTGAGCAACATGAGGATGCACCAGTGATTCTACAACTAGACTACACTTGTAGTCCATCCTTGGTTATGGTACATTTGTTGTGCCACCTCTTTTCTCCTTGGCTGGTTCATACTTGGTGACCATAAGTATATACATGTGGAACTTTCATATTAGTCTTTTATCATATTGTAGACTTGATTCTTTTGTGTAGAATAAGAAAAATAATAAGAAGATGATTTTAGCTCTATCTCTATGTATTCTCAAGTCTCTATTGTTGTTTGTATTTGTGCTCTTGCCTTTACCTCTCTTCGCTCTTAGTTATTTTCATGGTATTAGAGCCATTCCACAACTACAGGGAGCTTCATTGAAGGCTACGGTGAAGGAATTTAAGCATGTGAGCAAGCAAGCAAGCATGAAATGGCTACAAAGCTCTTCTACCTTGCTCAACTCACCTTGGGTTATAGGCTTAGGAGGCTCCTAAGGCTCCCAAAATTATAGTCTCCTATTGTAGTGAAACTTGCTAAGTAGAAAGAATAGTGTATATAATATAGATGGATCATTTAGGAAATTTTTTGTCTTTTGGTGTTTACAGGTGTAGAGATTACAAATTTTGAATATGTATGGTTTTAGCTGTTTGCTAGAACTTGTATACACAAAAGGAATCTATATACAAATTGCAAATAGCAATTATTGTTATATAATTAATAGAAAAGTTTGCATGTTTACTTGTAGTGCACCTGCCATTAGCTTGCTTTCAGATTGCAGTTTTTTGCAAATTGTTTGTTTTGTCAGAATGTTTTCACAACTTCAACCTAATTGCTAGCAAGAAGCTTGATAAGAACAATTATCTTATATGGAAGTTCAAGATGAAAAATTTCTTGAAGGGCAAAGGTGTTTGGAATTACATTGAAGGAGATGTGGGGGTAACTTTCTCCTAGTATCTCCCTCAACATCCACCTTTTTCATTGGTGGATATGTATATGACAAGAGCATTCTACTCTCTGAAAACATGAATGAAATGCATTACTCAAATAGATTGATTGGTTTATTTTTTTTTAAAAAAAAGAGCATTGGCTAATGGTCTAAGAACTACAAATCAATGGCTCACTCATTGAAATCCTAACCCATTATATTTTATTCTTGGCTACAAGAGAATCAAATGATGAAATTAGAGTTATGTACTAATGTAAGCAAGTCCCTCTCTCTCTCTCTCTCTCTCTCTCTCTCTCTCTCTCTCCTTTTTCTTTTATCTCTTCCTCTCTCTTTTCCTCCCTCTCCCTTTCTCCTCTTTATTAGTATGCCTCTCTCTTTCTCTTTCTTCTTTTTCTCTCTATTTTTAATTGATCTCTCTCCATATTTAAATTTTAATCATTTTCTATATAGGAAATTTTATGAGATACAGAAAATGCATCGATATTTCCTTTATATGTGTCCATGTATTTCCCACATATAACTAGGGAATCAAATATTCCACATCTACTAGTAGGGAATTACACATCAAAAGAGAGAATTTCTACGTTCTTTCAAAATTCCCTATATAAGAAAATAGGATAATGTGATCTCCCATTTCTAATAGTAGGGAATTAGAGATCATCATAGTGACTTCCTATGTTCTCTCAAAATTCCCTACATAATAGAATGTAAGAATGTCATCCCTCACTTTTAATATTAGAGAATTATATGTACATGTTGAGAATTGCCTGCATTTGCTTAAAACTCTTTATATAGATGAATATAGGAATTTCAAGCATTGGTCAAAGTATTTAAAATATACCTTATAAAAATGTATAAATTTAATAAATTTTTAGTAGACCATATGAAGATGTCCAAGAACCATCTACCCCAAGTACACATATACACACGGGTACATGCATGTGCACACACATACCCTCTCCACTCTTAGTTGAATAGTCATGTCTAGATGCGATTGTGGACTTGTTTTTCATTGCATTAAATGTTAAAAACTTGCATGGAAAATTTTCCCATATTATACAAATGGGTGGTCTCAAGCTAGTTACTCAATCCTATACTAAAGATGGATATATTTTGTTCATTTCATGCCTAGTTAGTGCAATAATGCTTCTTGCTTTTGCTCTGATAATTTGAGAATTTTTAGTCCTTACCCCTTCAAAAGTTTATTTCAATGGTGTAAGCCCTCTGAAGGTAACATATGACTATAGCTTCTATTTGCCAACAATGGAGTAGCTCAATACATATAAACACTAGTAGACATGATAGTTTGATGAGTAGGAGGGGATAATTTGTTGTCTTAGATTTGGAGTGAATGAAATTGAATTATTGGTGAGCTTCTAATTAGGATTACTTGAATGTTAGTTTATTTTTATTACTAAATTAAAATTGGTTTCTTTTCCATATTATAGAAAATATTTTGATTGAGTAGATTGCCTACTTTAGTTCTTAATAATAGTTACTGTAAAAGAATTATTAGCTTCCTTAATTATAGTGAGTTAATATATATTGGATTAATATATTTTCTCTATAATTTATTATTTTTACTACAAAATAGAATTTATATTGAATATGTAGAAACATAAAATTCCATGACTTGACTAAGCAAGTATGCTTCAACTTTTAGATAGGTGTTTGAAGGCAACCTTGAAGACTTGGTCATTTTTCCACAATGGTCTAAGGGTAACATGTCTTCCACACTTCTTTGATGTGGGTAGCCACTTGTCCCTTCTCTTTTATAACTTCTATTTCTTCCTCATTTTTCATGTTGATATTCCCTTTGTATTGATGAGAGAACACCACATGTCTTCTAGACCAACCTTCGTGTCTAGCAATCACTTTACCTTCTTGATTTACAAGAGCGCAATCAAGAACTCCCTCTCTTCTTTACATAGCTACAAATTACATGTTATCTCCTCCAACTCAAGTACTCTACACGTTAGTGTTCTAGATATCCAACCATCTCACTAGTCCTTTGTTGCCATTTTGAGGTCTTGGGTGATGGGGGAATGTTCGCAACATCAGGTTAGGGAAACATCTAGACACTTTGTAGCAACACTTTTCCTCTCATATATAACTCTCATTTTCAAATTTCCATCAAAGCTTGGACACAAGTTATTTCCATTTGTTAATGAGCACTTATGTTGTGATAGAGATTGGGAGTTGGATTTTTGCATTGGCAAGCATTATCCTCCTAGGTAAGTGTTGTCAAATTTCACCTACATAACTTTTGTCCATTTTTCCTCATGTAACTTCGCCTTGTGGGTAAGTAATGTCCATTTTTCCACATATATGTTTGCCTTCTCTAACATGTTTTTAACCTTGCCTTCTCCATTTCCCATCTTTCCTAGCATCCAATTGATATGCCCTAGATACCAAAAAAATTTCGTTCCTTGATTACCTCTTATAGTCCAATTGAGAAATCCAATCACATGTATCTTTCGAAAAACTAGATAGAGAATATCTATCTTAAGCTTACTAATTTTACACCTCTGAACTACATAGTACTCATAAATATTAGCCCCAAATTATCCCTATAAGACAAAATTAGATTTGAGTTATCATCAACAAAAGGATGGGTGCACATTTAGGAGTTATTAGTAGAAGGAGACCATGAATTAGTCCTCTGTACACTTTGTGAAGAACACCTTGCCATGGCACATCGAGAACCACAAACCCAACCAAGAGAGGCTGCAAATAGCTTGTTGGCTACAAAAACCTACAAGAAAATTCTCCTTCTCACTAAGAATCGATGCCTCAAAACACAATAAAAATGGCACACAAGAGATTGATAAATGCTTCCATCCTCACTCTCTTCCTCTTCTTTACTTTTCATGAGAACTTGTAAAGGAGCACAAGAGAGAAAGAAACAAGAATGAGAAATGACAGTTATGTCAAATGAGGAGAGAGGGAAATGAACTGTAAGGTGAGAAGATAAAGGAAGAGAGAGATGTAACCACCTCAACCTCCCACCTCCTCAAATCCCACAGTTGCAACCACCTCCTTTTCCTTTCTTGAATTATAAAATCAAGTTGCATACATTGGCTAAGGAATAGAAGACCCTTGATTTTCAGAATGGGACAAAGGTGTTTGACCTTTTCTTTTCCTTTCATGCTCTAAATTGTGATCCTTTGGACCCACACTTTTACATTGCTTCATAAATGATTTTTTTGACAAGAAGTACAAAAGCAAAGTGCCACTTTTATGAAAGATGTTCCCATGTTGAGCACACTTTTGTACCTTTATTTGCACATATTTCTTGGTTATCATTCCTCCTACACTTAAGTGTGAAGCATCCCCATGAACAAATTGGAGAAGAACCACAATCAAATGTAGCAAAAAACTTCATTGCATCTTTGATATTCTTTTCTTCATTGTCTTTGAATTGCCATCGTATAGGGAAAGAGAATAACACATAAGAAGAAAGACACAGCTAGTCATAAAGTGTAGGTTTGAAAGCACACCAAACAAAAATCACATGTAGATCACAAAGGATAGGGATTTCTCACAAATTGAACACAAGGTCAACATCACACTTGAGATAGGAAAGAAAAAATAACCACACCATGAAGCTCTAAAAAGAGACCCAAAAAAGATACCACAAAAAAAAACACCCTTACAAAGGATTTTACAATGGAGCTATCCCACCCAAAAAGATAAATGAAAAAAGAAGCGAGGGAATGCTTTATTAAGGATAAATCTAAAAACTGAAACAAAACAAAGTAATGGCTTGTGTGGATTGATGAGCATGGGAACTCTTTGGTGGTGAGGGAAGGCACAAAAAGGAATAAAACTGTGTGTGAACAAGGTTTTCTAAAAAGAAAATAGGTTGTTGAGATTACATGATTTATGTTAATGTTCATCTTGGATTAAAATTTGAGGATAAGGCAAGAACATGTTTCTGGTCATCATGATGCCACGTGAAGGAAAAGAGATGTTGGTGTCACAACACCACATGGAGGAAGAAGAAGCATGTGGAGGAGGATCAGAGAAATTTACTATCACTATTGCGCAGATGTGATACGGTCATGATGGCTCTAGCAAAAGCTACCACATGGATATGGCGGACAGAGAGCACGTCTCGAATGATTTGTAGGTCTTCATTAGTGTTGCTACCTCCATTGTCCTCACCAACAATAATGAGCGGCTTGGAGCCTTGCTTGTGTTCCTCCTCCTCCATGACCTATACAATTAAGGATGATTGTATTCCAACAAAAGTGAATATGGCACACTCTCGTACTCTGATTAATATATTGCTTGACAGTAGGTCTATAGGCCTTTTGTATGTGTCTAAGTTTCTCAAGTGCTACAGAAAAATCTAAGAACATAGCTTTTGTCTAAGTTGCTCAAGTCTTGCACATCAACAGCATGGCCAACCCAAAGGAGCCAAAAGTGACTCCTTATGGAGAGCAGAGGAGGTGCAATCCCATTTGTATTTATTCAATCCATTATAAGTGTACAATCTTGATTCCGGATTCTTTTAGAAGAGACAAAGGATAGCTTCAAAATGGTAGCATGCTTTAAGATAATGAGGCACTGTCGATGAGAGAGAGGGGCGTAGAATTGTTGACTCATATGTAGGGTAGCAACATGAAGCTTTTGGATAGCCTCATTGACTTCATCTCCTTCATTCTCCATTAAGAACACAAACAATTGTCTTCACCCCTTTCTATTTTTGCAAATTGTAGCCAATGAAAATAGCATTCCATAGTCAAAATGCAGCTGCAAATCCATCTCTTGCAAGCTTCATAGACAGGCCAATGCAC
The DNA here is from genome assembly GCF_053477565.2 of Lygodium microphyllum. NCBI lineage: Eukaryota > Viridiplantae > Streptophyta > Polypodiopsida > Schizaeales > Lygodiaceae > Lygodium > Lygodium microphyllum. The sequence goes on along the minus strand of NC_141139.1, from coordinate 43,834,174 downwards.
CAAATGAAGAGTACCCTACCATGGCACATCGAGAACCACAAACCCAGCCAAGACAGGCTGCAAATAGCTTGCTGGCTACAAAAACGTGCAAGAAAATTCTCATTCTCACCAAGAATCCATGCCTTAGAAGACACAAGAAAAATTTCACACAAGAGATTGATAAATGCTTCCATCCTCACTCTCTTCCACTTACTCTCCATGAGATCTTGCAAAGGAACACAAGAGAGAAAGAAACAAGAATGAGAAATGACAGTTATGCCAAATGAGGAGAGAGGGAAATGAATTTTCCTTTCTTGAATTATAAAATCAAGTTGCATACATTGGGTAAGGTATATAAGACTCTTCATTTTGAGAATGGAGCAAAGGTGTATGACCTTTCCTTTTCCTTTCACAATCTAAATTGTGATCTTTTGGACCCACACTTTTACGCTACTTCATAAATGATTTTTTTTACAAGAAGTAAAAAAGCAAAGTGCCACTTTTACAAAAGATGTTCCCAAGTTGAGCACAGTTTTGTGCCTTTATTTGCACATATTTCCTGGTTATCACTTTGACATCCATCATCTTTAGTGGATCACCAACTATGGTAAAGAGAATAGGTGCGAGAAAAAATCCTTGTTTGACTAATCTCCTTAAACTAAAAAGGGTGGGATATGCATACATTGACCCCCACTTTAGTGGCTACATTGCTGAAGAGTATATTCACCATGTAGAGAAGTCATCTCCCCATTCCTAGTCTAGCCATGACTGTAATGAAAAAATCCCTCCAAATCCTATTGTAGACCTTCTCTAAATCTAGATTGATGATCTCCAAGTTTCCCTCACTTTCTATTGCTATTCAATGTTAGCCATTCAATTGAGGATTCTATTATGTATTTTCCTTCCATAGAGGAATCCATCTTGAGACTTATATAGAACCTTTGGTAGTATGAACTTCACTCTTCATGCTATCACTTTTGCAATGATTTCATGGATCACATTTAAAATGCGAGGGGGATATATGTGTTTGGTTTATCTTGAAAGCAAGACTTGGGGAGTAGTTGAATTCTTCTTTTATTTTAGCAAAGCTAGGGATCTCACCTCTTGAAGTTCCTACATAAGCATTGGCAAAGGCTCATAAGTCTCTGCCAATTGATATCCTAGACGGTCTCATATACCTCAAGTGAAAGATACCAGTTCAACTGAAAATTTTCCAATTTTTATTTTTCTTAACACATAGTGGAGTTCCTCCTTTGAAATCGTTTTGGCTACTAGTAAGGACACCTCAATGAAGAAAGTAGATTGCATTAGTTTCAAGAATGGATAAACTAGAATTGAATATTTAGGCTCATCAATAGGTGACCAGCCATCTCTATTGGATTGGTAGTCTAGCTACTTTGCAAAGATTTTGAGCCATATTTATGGTACAACTTACCATCCTCCTTGATTGGCTAATCTTGTAGCTTGTTAAGACTAGTCTTTATGCAAAGCAAATTCCATCCACAATCATGTGGGAAACATCCAACAAATCATACATCCTCTTCAAGTGATTTGATTTTTCCTTCTCACATGTAATCATGGTACAATTTACATACAACACATTAGCCTCTAATGGCATCCTATTTGAGTCCCCTGCCAAGATGGTACACTCGTGTGAAATTTTTCCTTTCAAAGTTTCCTAAAGCTCTTATCTATTCATGGACGCAAGAGGGCCATACATTCATAAATACCTAATCACTCCTCCCTTTCCTCTACTTGAAGAAGAGTAAAAACACACATAGCTAGGAAGGTCTACTGGTTGGATTTATTCATTGGTGAGCATTAGCCCTAGCATGGCCAATGCATTAGGTTTCTTAGCCCTTAGCAACCTTCTCCTAGCTTTCTAAACATAGGCCTTTAAAAGTCCATGAGATGAGGTTAAATTCTTAATTAGAGGTTCTAACTGTAGATTGAATCACCATCATGATCCAAGATCTCATCTTTGTGAGTCAAAGGATCATACACATTCCTATCAAGAAAAGGTAATCTAGCCAGTAAGAGCTACATCCATACATGTGACATACTTTCTGCTACATAGGGGTGCATGCCTACATACGAGGCACACATACACACAAACATAGACTTTTTTGAAAGATGCAAAAGTAACATTTATCAATTGCACTCATTATGCAATTGAAATTTTTATAAAGAAAGGCATGCATAAATGGGGATTTGGAGCTCATCCTACAAAAAGCTATCAAACCCAATATTCATGTCCTAGAATAAAACTACCAATAATCAAGGGAAATATTGAGCTCCATAAGGCTTTTAATTCTTAGAGGTGGTATACCATTTGAAGATAGCTGTTGTTGAAGGCTAGGTTTGGCAATGTTCCTCTTGGGATGTGGGCACCAAAATAGAGATATGACGTAATGGGAGAGAGAAAGAAAGCCTACAGAATAGAAAGAAGAGGAAGAGGAGGAGGAGGAGAATGTGTAGTCTACTGTCCCGTGTGCTTATATATATATATATATATACACACACACACAGAGAGAGAGAGAGAGGGCTGGGCACCTGGTCTAGCTTGATGATCAAGACCTGCAATATGGACATGTTTTGTGCATTAGTGTGCTTAAATCAAGAGGCAAGTTATGCATGTTGTGCTTCATTACATCATTGCCTACTTGGATTATAAGTTTTTTTTTAAAAATTATTCGACTAGTCAATATTTTGCATCACTAGTACATTAGAAGTCGATATGTTTCATACTCCTATATAACTACTCGATTCTTATTGTTATTTTATTAGTTAATTGTATCTTGCATGATGTTCATCTACACAGTTAATGGCTTGTATGTTTCATCATTCGGATTCTTATCATGATAGCCTGGAAGATAATCGATGCAGATTTCCAAAGTGACAAGTGGTGCTACCTTGCAAGTTGCTCGAACCAGTATGACACTGCTCTGGAGGTTAGTTATGCATGATGTACACTGCTTCATCATCTTCATTAATTACATCATTGCTTGGCACTCAAATTGTAGGTTGATTTTATTACTAAACTAGTCAACGTTAAGCATCGCTTGCCAATACATTAGATGTTGATATATTTAATACACCCATATTACTACTTGATTATTATTGTTATTTTATTGTTTTATATCTCATGGCCTTGTTCATCTACATAGTTGATGGCCTATATATTTAATCATTTTGAGTCAAACACTATATTAGGGAGTTTAGAAAATTTCATATACTTTACGAATATTTGGTCACATGGTCAAATTTTTACCCCCTTCCTTGAAGATGAAACTTTTTCTAGATATTATGTAGATGATAGTACCAAGTTCCATCTTCAAAAAAGGGATTAAGATTTAGCCATATGGTCAAACATTTATTTCTAATTTTAGAGTGAAACTTGGGAGATTTCCAGATTCTCTAACAGAGTGTTTTCATATCATGAGAGCCTAGAAGGTTCATGCAGATCTGTAGACTTATGTGTGCTACCTTGCAATTAGTTATTGGACCTACAACAAGTTGTCTTAATCAAAGATTCATGCTTCTGTCTTCTTTCAAGAGAGATAGGTAAGTAAAGCACTAGAGAGATATATATGATGTGTTTCGAAAACTTTTGTAAGGTTAAACCACCTTAGCTATAGTGTATGTAAATGGACATTTCATAATATGTTATTACAAGGATTTCTAATTAAAATAAGCATAAAGACAATATAGTATTGTCAACAAATTACTAATATACCCTTTGTTAAGTAGTAGACTCCTCACTCCCACTTACCCCATATGGGCTTCACTGAACCCCATGCATTCAATACTTCTAAGAAATTTCACTGAATCCCATATGGCCACAAAGGGTGAACTCCTCCTTGGGATGAGATGTTACCTTCCTGGATAGAAAATTTGCCAGCCGCACCCAATGTTTTTGTATATGATATTCAATTAGTTTGCAAATACAATGCATGATTGATATACACTTTTCTTACTGTTTGCTCAAAATCTGAGATTGCGTGATCAATGATCTTTGATTGAAACTTGCCGAAGCATTGTACGTGTTCTATAGATGTTACGACAAAAAAATTGTTTTTGTTATCATTCTTTTTTTCTTTCTTAAATTGTTTGAGAAGGTATTTCTTCTCTTATAACTCAACAAAATTAACGTATGTATAGTCTCCACCCACCCACAAATTAACGTATGTCAGAGTGTTTCCCGTCTCGTGGTATTGCACTAGACCTCACCGGACCTCGCCACCACCACCACCACCACTACCACTACTACTACTACTATTACTACTACTACAAACAAGAAAAGAAGAAGTTAAAGAAAAAGATCTTACCCTCTCTTTGTTTTTAATCCATTCATTCTCTTCTCTCCCTCCATCTCTCTCTCTTTCTCTCTTTCTTTATTATGTTGTATATTTATTCCCTCTCTCTCGTTCCTTCTTTCTTTTTCTCTTGCTCTCCCTCTCTCATTTCCTTCTCTCTCGTTCCTTCTTTCTTTTTCTTTTCCTCTCCCTCTCTCATTTCCTTTAACAAAACATCTCTCTCTCTCTCTCCTCCTTCTTCTTCTACCACTACCACTACCACTACCACTACCACTACCACTACCACTACCACTACCACTACCACTACCACTACCACTACCACCACCACCACCACGACTACGATTACTACGACTCCCATAACAACAATAAACAAGAAAAGAAAAATTAAACAACAGCTATCACAACAACAACAAACAAGAAAAGAAGAAATTAAACAACAACAACAACTACCACTACCACTACCACAACAATAAAAAGAAAGAAGAAATAAAACAACAACAACAACAACAATAACCACTACCACTACCACTACCACTACCACTACCACTACCACTACCACTATCACTACCACTACCACTACCACTACTATACTACTACTACTACGACTACCACAACAACAAAAAGAAAGAAGAAATAAAACAACAACAACAACAACAACCACCACTACCACTACCACTACCACTACCACTACCACTACCACTACCACTACCACTACCACAACAACAAAAAGAAAGAAGAAATAAAACAAAAACAACAACAGCAACAACTACTACTACTACTACTACTACTACTACTACTACTACTGCTGCTGCTGCTGCTGCTGCTGCTGCTGCTGCTGCTGCTGCTGCCGCCGCCGCCGCCGCCGCCGCCGCCAGAAGAAATTAAAGAACTACTACTACTACTATTACTATTACAAACAAGAAAATAAAAAATTAAAGAACATGATCTTACCCTCTCTTTGTTTTTTATTCATTCATTCTCCTCTGTCATTCCCTCCCTCTCTCTTTCTCTCTTTCTCTATTATATTTAATGTTTTTTCCTCTCTCTCTCTCTCGTTCCTTATTTCTTTTTCTCTCTTCCTCTCCCTCTCTCATTTCCTCTCTTTCTCTCTCAATACACATGATTTTTAACAAAAATAAGCAAAAGAAACGAAGAAAAAACAAAAACAAAGCAAGATGGAATAATGCACTCACTGCAAAGGCCCGAGGATGGATTCGACGGCTCCTCTTTGCAATGGCGGCTCCTCTTTACCTTCCGTACACTTCCTCCTGTTCTTCGCAAATGGTGGCGACGGCGGTGAGAAGCTCTCCTTCTCCCTCTTTCTCTCTTTCTCTCTCTCTCCCTCTCAAACGCAAGATGCAATTCGCTCTCCCTTTCGCTCCCTCTTTTGTTCGTTCGTGCAAAATGATGCGCTCAGGTTTCGGCCCGTTTTTTTCTGCATAAGTACCGTCACTATTTGCGTCGCATTTTGCATTGCAAATAGCGACGCCGCTAATTTGCATCGAAAATGGCCGTCGCTATACTCATGTATCCTTATAGTAAATGCCTCTCAACTTCCATTATAAGTCCAAGCAAAGATGTCGTGAAATTTCTAAATCAAGAACATATAGTCCTTTCTTTCTTCCAAACTGAGCATTGACCCTAATTTAATTGGCCATGCATTATTTATCATACCAAGGTCTAGCGCAATTATGTCTGTGTCTCTTATCCTCTCTTGAGCCTCTATTGGCTCATTCAAAGTTACTTGATAGATATCCACTGCAGTGAACCCCTCATTGGATTCATCGCTTGATGACGACTCATTAGCAGATGGAGCATCTAATGTATCTAACTTTGACAAGGATAAAGGAACTCTCTCACTTTGAGTAGATTTGAGATAGGCATCTACTACTACATGTCCAACATCTCTGCCAAAGATCAACCGACTAGTGGATATATCAACTTGACAATCGGCTTGTAAGATCCATGGCCTGCCTAGCAGTACTTGATAACTAGGCCATCTTACAAAGCTAATGACCCTAAAGTCCAAAACGCATTCCACATTAGCGACAGTTGCATGGGCTTTAGTAATGCAACCTTCAGGTTGTCTTAAACTCTCATTAGTCATTCAGAGAATCATGGAGGCATATTTTTTATCTCTAACCCTAGCATCTCCATCAATTCCAAACTCATAATGTTGACGGAGGATCCCGTGTCTACAATGGCATGATCCACTAGTATTCCATCAACGTATGCTACTACCCTTGGACAATGCTTTTCAACATGCTCTAATCAATCATCTCCTACTTGTGATATTCTTTATTCTTATTGGGGTCGACTTTACCATCAACAACTTTTAGAGGTCCACCTTCCATATCTGGATTAAGGACTTGCATTCCCTTATCATCTTGCTTGGGATTTCTCTCGACAAGTTTTACCTTGTTTTTATCGTCTTCTTTACCCTTTTGAGCTCTCGTAATGATGCGCAGATTAGAAGCTTCAATGCCATGACACAAATAGCTTCTATAAGACTAACTCCACTGCCACTAGGTAGCCACTCTACCATAACTTTCCCTATTTGTAGTATTTGAATCTGTCCCTCATCTTGATGGAGATTATTTCCTTTTGCTTGATGGTTAACCTGACCTGGATGATTATTTCCTTGTGATAGAGAGAGCTAATCTTGCACCAATAGGTACTAGCTAAGTAGTTGGACTTCCTGCATATGTCACATTCAATGTTTGGACAATTCCTAGGGAAATGTTGGCCACCACACCATTTACAGCTAAATCTTGAGGGGACACCCTCTTCAGGGTGTCGAATCCCTATCAAATGTTGCTTCTTCTTAAGGAAATTGACATCAATAGCTATTTATCTATATTGTTCAGTGATCATGTCAGTATAGTGCTTCATCATATCCTTAACTTCACCAAGGATATTTGAGATACTTGACTAATAGCTACAATTATCTACTTGTCGTTCCATCGGCCTAACCACTTGATTAGGAATTTGGATGCTAATTTCATGGAACAATGGTAGGAGTTATCATTTGGCTTTCAACATTTGGTAGAGCCATCATCCGGCTAGCCATAGGCATGGTCACACTGGGAGGAGGCAACAACATGGGCACATTTTGAATCATGAATTGTTTCCCATTAGGAGTACTCATGGATATCACTTGACCTCCATTCATCAGTACCAAAGTATTTCCAACACCTAGACTCAGATTCTAGTTTGCCATAGAGGTATAAGCCACTTGTAATCATGCATGATTCTACCTCCTCTAATCTTGTAATAACCGTATCAATATTAGCAAGAGCAACACCGCTCAACTACACTTGAATGTTAAAGTCCATCCCATTCAAAAAGTATTGCAATTGAGTAGCAGCAACAGCTAGAATAGGAATGTAAGTTTGCAACTTACGGAATACTTCAGTTTCTTGGCATACCCACAAATATTCTCATGATGTTCTTGATGTGTTAAATTGAGAACACGTAGCCGGACAATGCCTACTCACCTTCCCTTTCAAGGGCAAACTCTCTTCAAAATGCCACAAAGAAAAAGTCAATCAAAGTTATGGTTCTAGTCTCTAGGCTATGATACCATACTGAAGCTCGTCCTTTTAGAGTCATACTAAAGAACATCATCAAGTATCCTTCATCTTGAATTCGACAGTTAAACATTAACTTTTGGAATTCATTGATATGAAGTTCCGCAGATTCCTTTGCTAATCCATTAAAGATGGGTAGAGAAAATCCTAAGGCGACTGGCAAGTCTAGCATTCCTCTCCGAGGATTGCAATGGGTTGTGCCATAGTGGGAACTGGATTTGCTGAAGAAGTTTGAACAATGGGAACTATTACTCCACTCAAAGTGGCCTGAGTAATTGGAAGAGGAGAAGTACTAGAACTTCCTTCTCCTAATGGACTATGCGTAGGGCTAGGATTACTGACCCCTTCCTTGTAGGAATATAAGAACACTCTTTTGAGGAGAATATCTTCTAGTAATCTCGGCCTCTCATCTAGCTCATTTAGCTCTTTCTTGCTTTTGAATCTTGACTTGATGGTATTTTGAATCTATCTCACTGCCTTTTGGCATAACTAATAAATTGGTCCCTATTGACTGAGATTCAGAGACCGCCACTTATTAGCAACTCTTGGTAAATGCACCACCTACTGGGACCTAAAACGGGCCCTACATGGGCTCTATGGCACCAACCCATCCACTACTACTCATCTCAAACAACCCCACATGGCCTTGCAACCATGAGCATCTAAGGGATATAGTACCCTAACCTTGAATACAAAACTTTTGCATTTGTAGGATTTTGTAGTTCAATGGATATCCTTCTCCACACTTCTTAGAGGGAGTCCCTAAACATATTGGTGTTATACATTACGTAAGCACACACAAAGGGAGCACCCCTTGATTGATTATCGCGGCTGCACTACATCTCTCGTACACCTCGAGGATTTGCCCCAAGATACGATGTGTTAAACACATAAAACACATTCAAAATAAGCTCCACTCTTTTGATTGAATCAATCTAGGAGATAATCGATAGACCTCATAGAATATTCTTGAAGGAACCGAATCTCTAATCCTACAGCTTAGGGTATCTCGCACTCTGAATATAGGTTATCGATCATACAAACAGTTTGTATGCATCTAAAATAAAACATATGGTGCGTGCAATGCAATTGTGTATGACTACCATGCTCAAACAAGTTTATTCATTAACAATCGACATCACAAAAGTGTAAAAATAGTTTTTAAAATGCTTTCTTTATAATCTGCGATTGTTGCGTTGCTTAGGACTAGTACTAAGCATTTTGGTAAGCATTCTGGTACTACTAGACCCTTTTATTTTTAGACAACAACATACCCTACATGCCATGCATCATACAACATGAAAGTTCAACTTATTTTAAACACTCAATAACCCCCTTCTTCCTACCATTGAAAGTTATGCATTTGTTGGTAGATTTAAGGCATATTTTCCATATATTTTTCTTTTAGGAAAGCAATAAAAACCCACTTTGGCATAAGATAGGACTTAACTGAGGCTAAAACTCATGCTTTAGTTCTACCATACATTCACAAACATAAGTTTTATTCTTTCATATTTTTTGGATGCGAAAAACCTATTTTTTCCTATTTATTTATAGGTAACTACTCATATTTACTTATTTACTAGTTTAGATTGATTGATATTACTGAGAATAATTTTATTATCATAGTTGAATCCATAGAAACAGCATATGCATGACAAAACCCCAAAAATATATAATTTTCCTTAAACCGCATAATCGCAAGTTTTACGTGTCTGGCATAAAATTATTATACGATTGATTTTTCTTGATTACTTCAATATAATTGATAAATTAGAACATTGGCAACCAAATACAATCATTTCTAGCCATTTTAAATCAAAATTTATTATAAAATAATAAAATCTAAGACTTACTCATAAAATTGCGCATTATGACGTACATATTTCGAAATCGGAGGCCTACTCATGCTCTCTAATAACCATTGATAATCTTTCCAAACCCGATTTACATCTCTTTTCACTCTTGCATCATCCTACAATCAAAATCTTTCATCTCAGCCCACCCCCTTCTCACATACACTAATCTTAAGATACATACAACAAGAGGGAAGAGGAGAGAGGGGAGAGAAAGACTAAAATCAAATCTCTTCATAGATTGCATCATTTCTGTTCATTTTTGCAGTGATATATCCTCCAAGAAAATGATTTGCATGACACATTTCCTTGCTAGGTTACTGTGAACAAATACATTACCTTTTTGTCAATTCTTTCATAGTAGAAAATTGTCACAAATGCTTTTTCATTCTTTGTGATAGGCTCTCATTTTATATTGAATAAGTAGTCTTCTACCCAAACCCATGACAACCTCATCGGTGGTATGTTGTGCAACACCTCAGAAAGCTCAAGTGTACGATAAAAGCAATGTCCCTAATGTAGAGGTATAGAGTATGTAGGTAGAGGAGTCGCTATTGCGAAGGGTGGAGGACTAGGAGGGCTTACATCGTGTGGAGGAGACAAGCACTTGCAATCCAAGTGAAGAGATAGGAGTACAAGAATTTTTCGAGAATAAAGCAGACTCCTCTTTCTATAGGAACCTATGCATAGACCTTCTAGTGCATACCAAACTATGCCAAGATCTTGTCATGGAGCCATAGGACTTGTCATATTTGTATCTACTTTTTATCAATTTCATTGGCTATTTGATTATATTGGTACCTTATCATATGTTTTTTAACTAACATCCTTTTTTGCAAATATATGTTTTCCTACTTCATCTTCACTCTTTTACTAATTGTGCTAACATTATTTTGAGTCACTATAGACAATCTAGAGAGCAAGATAAGTTAATAGATGACAAATAAGGAGTTACAAGAGATCTTCATGCATATGTCTCAAGATCAGATGGCGCACTTCAGAGATATGGTAGACTAGCATTGTCTCAAGCGTGCATCGTCTAGGTGTTCTATGCATTCTAAATTAATACGCTTTGATGCATCTATCTCCAATAGGTGGAGTCAATACTCTAGGTTGGCTATGGAGGGACGCTTAGAGATGTCTCACTTGAGTGGTGGAGATGGTGGTTGTGATGGATGCCTCAAAGAGCTATAGACTTCCTCTTCTTCTCGTTCTAGGGGTGGTTCTCAAGGGTCTTGTGAAGTTACAAATGTTGTGTATCAATGGCCAATTGTTACTCCTTATTCCCATACCAATTCTAGAGAGAGTGGCTCACATACATGATATAGAGACACCAATGTAGTGTTCTCATCTCTCAATCGAGTGGAGACTTATCGCCTCTCCAAGATTTGATATATCTATAGGGGCGTCTACTCTCATAACTCCAAGTTCTACTTAGTCTCTTGGTCGTGGCGTCCCTATAGGTATTGATCGGAGAGATACCATCCCTACAAATATGCAAGATGGAGAGGAGTCTCCTAGTTATATCCAAGAGTGTGATTGCATCTCGGTTGCATGTGGGCGAGAATACCTCTTAGAGATATCCCACCAAGGTATGGGTACTTAATGGATGAGAAAACCAGTGTGGTTGTCCTAAATACTAAGGGGAGAAGAGTGATGGCACACATGAAAGGGTTGTGTTAACAAGTATTTAGGCACAATGTTTTATACCACTAGAAAAATATACCGAAGGAAGGCAAGCACTATGTGGCAGCATCCTTGCACAAGTTCTCAATACCTCTAGCTACTGATCAATTTTCTACTAGACGGATGATGGACTATATGTGTGCATATATCTCATATACATAATTAGATATGCACAAGGTATTTAAGAGTGGCGCTCCAAAGTTCGAGTTGTTGGATATTGAGGATTGGTGAAGACTTAAGAAGGAGGGCACAAACATGATTGGAGGTAGGGATTGTGCATTATCTTGGAAGTGGAAGACATAAAGCTTATTTGAAGAATTTCATAAGTTCTCTTTTATTTATGTTCACATTCTTATTTGGTATACTACTTATACTAATAACATTATTTATAAGGTACTGCTTTGTTTTCCTTGCAACACTTGTTGATTACAAACTGCAACTTCATAGGCTTGGAGACTCAATTTTCAAAGAAACATGGTCTCACTATACTCATCGCTATATTATATGCATACAGTGGTCTGATAACTCATATATGTTTCTTGTTTTCAGTTTTTAGTTCTTTTGTGATGCATTATGTACTATATAATAATTTTTGGTTGTTTGTGTTATAGAGTTGTTCGATGCTCCATTAGATTGAAACAAGCTATGGATTATGTCACTTGGATTCATGGAGTGCACATCTTTCCTTTTTTGACCCTATGGTCCATGCATGCACTTTCTATGTAGCCTTCCTTACATATATTTCTCATCCTTTATATGGACTTCTATTTTGTGATATTTATGAATGCATTTGTTTATTTTGGATTCTCCTCCCTATCAATCCATGTAGTTTTATGATATATCATTGTTGATATTGTACTTTTTTGGAAATTGAATCAGCAAGCCCTTTATTTCTAGCATCTTATGATGTATGTATACTCAATTTATGAATGATTTATGAAACATTGTTCAGTACATGTGGCTAGAAGGGTGCTAAAGTATGCAACCCTACAATCCAAAAATAAGAAATAATCTACACAACTATTGCTATTCATGTCACAAATAGATATGCACATATTGCTATTTACATCGCTACATGCATCACTCTTTGGAAACACAAACAATGATACAGATAGTGATGTAAATAGTGATAGATCTATAGAGATACATATTGAAAGTTTTAGCAACTACGAGAACAAATTTTTATATGAATAATTTCATTGCTTTAAATATTAGTATTTGATCCATTCAATGAGATGAAGGGTTGACTCAAAATAATATCATAGGAGCATAAATCCTAGATTAGAAAATGGTAATCATCCTAAACATCCCCTATAGTCATCCTCATACTCGGACATGGTATGTGAAGCTCCCCTGTAGTGTTATTGGTGGCTCTTATTTGCCATCTATATTCAATATCTATGGGCCACTTATCGCTCTTATATAGACTATAAACTATGTCATTTCTCTTTGATCCATGATCTAGCAAGGCAATACATGGTTTCTCCATCTCTTGAATGTTATCCCCTATCTTAGTGATTGCTTGTGCCCAATGACCTAAAAAACTAGTTGCGGGGAATCATCAAAATACATCATTCTTTGCATAATGCATTGGTTAAATTTCTTCACACATGTTAAAACATCCTCAATAAGAACTTTTTCATGACTCTCCTAATACAACTCCTCAATCATGGCACCTACATGATAGGTTCATGTGCAATCCAAATAAGCTATTTCTTTCTCTTAATGATATCTAGAATTTCCTTATGAAATTCTCTCTTTGAGGTCTCAAAAATCTCTCATAGTGCAAACTTAACCGTGCTATCCAAAATCCTCTCTTCTATCAATTTTTAAAGATCAGTAGTAAGCAGACTCAATTTTTGAAGTAAGATTTTAATCTAGTTATTTCTTTGGTATAACATTCTCCTTCTTTTTTACATCTTTTTTACTTTGATCAAGCCATTATCTAGAAGGTGATATTGTAGACTCACCCCTTTTAGTATTCTTGGAAGTGGTAGGATCACCATCATTCCTCTTCAATTTCTCCTCAACAATCACCTTTCTTCTCTGTGTCTTTGCTAAATAAGCATAAACTGAATATGTGTCAACTAGACAGTCCCTTCCAATCTTTCGTTTCATGCTCTTCCCTGTACTAGACAAATTAGTTTGTTATATTTTGCCCTTATTTACAGTCTACAGAAAGCAAATTATCAAAACTCTTACTTAAATTTTGATTTCTTGTTGCGAAACAAAATACGTGGCAAATCTAGCAAATCAAATCTCAATCATAAACAACTTTATGACACACATAATAGAACTTAGTGGAAAAATCTAATAAATCAAACATCTCAACTAAATACAAACAACATTATAATACATAAGAGGATTTGAATAACTCAATAGATTAAGAAAGACAAGAGAAAACACACGATTGGGCCCAACCTCCCCTATGGCAAAAGCCATGGTTTGCCATCCTTAATTATATATTATAGTTTTACATGGATATTTACATTCATATATTATATATAATTATAAAGAAAGTACAAATATCAATTGGAATACAAACTTTTAAGAGTCAAGAGGTATCCTCTAACATGTTGCAATTGCCGCAAAAAATTCTGTACTCTAAATCTTAATGTTCTAACATCACCATCGCGTCCAAAATGAGCCAAAACCCCCAAAATGACTCTTGAAGCTCTGAACTCCGATTCCAGATGAGAGAGAAAAGAAAAAACTCAGTTTTCACCCTATTTTCTTGTATTGCGTGCGATCCTATTACTTTTAAAAAGAAGCTAGAAAATCCTTCTAAACTTAACCACATTAAGAAAATATCAAGTATTCCATAAAGAAAACTTATTTCAATAAAAACATATCTTAAATCTCATATTCTAAAATAATCTCTATTAAAAACAAATAATTTAATAGTACTAAGGATAATGATCTAATTATTACAAAAGAAGTTTAAACTTATAACTTACAAATAGAGTAATAATTTTAATAATAAAATTTACACTTTTGGACTTATGTTAATGCCCAGTACTACCCAAAGCCACGGTTACCTACTCTACACATGAACTGAAGCATTTACAATTTTTTATAAATAAAATAAACAAACAATAGTGAATACCTACAAGTCTTCAGCTACAAATAATTAAAATAGGTTGGAACAGTGTCCTAACCTTAATTTAATTTGAGTGAACTCTAAAATCATAAACGTCCATTAATGTAAATATATATTTTGCGGAATCACCCGCTGTGGAATCACCCACGTGCACATTAAAGTAATCTAATGCCCAAAAAGGACAAGCGTCCCCATCAACTTCTTGCACAAGGAATCTACCTTGTGTATGAGTCCTGGAAAATACATATAGTTTTACAGAATCCACTGAAAAACCTCACGGAATCCACCGAAAAACCTCACTGTCATAAACGAGTAGCAACACAAGTAGAAGCAAGAGAAGTTGTAGGAGCAATAGACCCATTGTGTAATCTAGCTTTCCATATCTCTCTCTTAATCAATGACATAGAAACGACATTCTTGGCATCCTACCAATCTATTTTAAGCCCAAGAGGCTTAGTTCTATCCTCACAAAGTTTCCCTAATTCCATTTATGATGGTCAATCACTAGCCTATAAAAACAATTTACTTTTCCCAATTGCAAAGCTACCTATTTTGCAACATCTAAATGAGTGGATTTCTCTTTAAAAGTCCATATCAAATTTGATGCAACAAGCTCTTTCTTAGGCTTGTAAACCCACTTTCTAAATGTCCCTCAGGTATCCAGCCCTAGTTCTCCAAGAAGTACTCATCTTTCCATGCCTTCTTGAATGCATTTCATGTAGCATCCTTTCCATACATCTCATCTATATGCATCTTCAATGCAAAAGTTGCAAGTTGTATAAAATATTGGCTCATCAAACATGTAGGGATCCCAAATATATCCATCTTTGCCTCATAAAGTTTCAAGTAATTGGAGACATTCGTGCCATCAAACAATTTCTTTTCATTAGCCATAACTTCCATATCTTTAGTTGTTGTGTTCTTACACTATGCATTAGTCTATAATTACATATGCTCCATTATTTACTATTGATATGCATGTTGTTATCATTGCAATTCTTACTGATGTTGTTGTTATTGTTGCTACATATACATGTTAAAGCCTTGCAAAAGTTGCCCCATATCATTCATAGACTCATAAATTTAGCACATTTATTGTACCACCTCTTTTTTCCTTCCTAGCGTAAAAATAGAGAGGGAGAAATAGAGAGGGATGGAGAGAGAGAAATAAGGGGAGAGAAATAAGGGGAGAGAAAAAAAGGAGGAAAATAAAGAGAAGGACGAAAAAATTGAGAGGGGAGGGAGAGAGAAATAGAGATGAGGGAGAGAGAAGTAGAGAGAGGCTAGGGAGGGAGAGAAAAAAAAATAGAGAGAGAAAGAGAAATAAATAAATAGAGAGAATAAGAGGAGAGGGGAAGAGAGAGAATTAAATAATAGAGAGAAAGAAAAAAGAGAAAGAGAAGAGGGATAGTGATAAAGAAAAATGAGAAAAATGTAGAAATAGAGGAAGGGAGGGAGGGAGGAGAGATAAAAGAAAAGAAGAAAAGATGTAGAGAGAGAGACAGAGAGAGAGAGAGAGAGAGGAGTGGGAGAGAGAAAAAGAGGGAGGGGGAGGGAGAGAGGGGGACACAAAGGGATGTAGAGAGAGGGAGAGGGAGAGAGAGAGAGAGAGAGAGAGAGAGAGAGAGAGAGAGAGAGAGAGAGAGAAGAAGAGAGAGAGGAAGGGAGGGAGAGAGAGGCAGCTCTTTGCCTCAATACATAACCCTAATTTGATCATTTGACTCTCTTGTATCACTGAATAAAGTATAAAGGATAAGTATTTCAAGTAGTAAGCCACTGATTTGCAGTGCCAAGACCCTCAATCAACCCTCATTTTTCAATTTTCTTTTAATTGATCAATCCATTCATATCATTATAGGTTGAGCAATTTATTTTAGAAATGCATTTCATCTATATTTTCATAGAGCAAAAACCTCTTGCCACATGCATATATCCACCACTAAGAAAAAAAGCTGGATGCAAAGGGAGATACTGGGACAAAAGAGACATGATCCTACCTAATTATTGAATATTCCAAAAGGATGCAACCAATCAACTCAAGAAAAACTTTTCCCTCCTCCTAGTAATTTACAGCTTGTATAGGGAGCCCATTGCACTAGTTTATCCCTCACACAAGTACTGCAAGTGGAGGAATTACAAACTTGAAGATTTCAGGCGAAGAGTATTCAAACAAGGCTAACCAGATTAAAGGGATTACATGTTATTTCTAGGTTCTTTTAGCCTTTATTAGTAGGATACAAGTACTTGCAAGAATCAGAGGCACTTAGCCATTTATTAGGGTACATTTCAACCATTTACAACTACTATAGACTATTTCAAGCCATTTACAAGTTTCTTACATGTGTTATAGTCATTTTTATGATAGGAGGTATACTTGGACCACTCATTGATAGTGAGTAGAAATGGCTAAAAATAACAAAAATAATAGAGCCAATGAGAATATGTAGCATTAAATCAAAGAGAGGCATGAAGAATTACCTAAGCAACATCATGATAAAGAGGAATCACATGAATACGGTGCATAAAGTATGCTAAATGCCAAATTTTGTCAGCATGAGACTAGATGTTCCATCAAACATGATGATTTTGTTGCAAAGTTAGATCAAGTGGTTGGGTAAATGGTTCAGTCCAATGCCCAAATCAATGAAGTCAAAGAGCATATGGTCATTCTTGTGGTAGCATAAATGCCTAGATCCATTCAAGTCTCTCATCAGTCACTTTCATTATGCACACTCACATTTTCTCTTCAGATCATATGTTAAGAGCAATTCTCTGGCACCCCATTATCCTAGAAAACACAATAGCTAGGTCTTGAGACAACTTCTCACTCCATCATAAACTACAACAATTATTCTAGGCCTCATGACATAATCAACAATCCATGTATATTGCTTGGCTCACTATAGAAGATGACCCTACTAACCTCCATAGAGACATGGAATGCAAAGCTTATCTCTCTCACATAGCTCTAGCTCCTTAAGCATCTTGATAATCAACTTTTGGACTCCTTTACTTGTCATTGAAAGAGTACATCTAAAAGGTCATTGAGCGGTTTCATCTACAAGATATTAAGCCTATTGGCTGTCCTTTACCTTCTCATGTGAAGGTTAGTGGCATTGGATGAGATGACGTCTTTCCTCATCCTATTGTACTCTATATGTACACTTGTACTTTATTACTTTTATATTGTTCTCTCCTCACTAGGGACACATTTGCCTTTAAGTGGAAGGAGAGGGAGAGTGAAGAGAAGAAGAGGAAGGTTGTTGGGGGTAAAGGCACTTGTGCCTAGCATATATTAGTTACACTGATAGTACCCATACCGTATATTAGTTACCTGCATAGTTGTACATTGCACATGGTGGGCGCCTATCACTGCCATTTCATTCTTTATTCTTTCAGTGACATTTGAATAAAGGGAAGGTCGATCAGGAAATCTTTCACGAACTGAAATGGATGTCCGAAACTGTGCATAATCCTTTCCTAGACCATTCAAGGTCACAGAAACTAAATCATCATCTTCCACTGGCGATCCAATGGAAGCAAGTGCATCTGCAATCTTCTTCACCTTCATGTGGTAGTCATTGATGCTCATATTTTCTCTTTGCACATTATGCAACTCTTGCTTGAGCTGCATTTTCCTGGCTTGCGTATTTGTGCTATACAGTTTTGACAAAGTATCCCATGCCTCCTTTGGCATACTTGCATCCTGAATATGCACAATCATAGAGTCTGAAATACTGATAGACAGCCAGTACATAACTTTCCTGGCTCTCTCATGCCATGCTTTGAATGCCTGCATTTGTTGTTGATTGGGAACATCAGGAAGAACTGGTTCTTCTTCATTTCCTGCAACAAATTCCCAATATCCTTTTCCCATAAGGAAATTCCTCATTCTAAACTTCCATGCTTGGAAGTTGTTCTTATCAAGCTTTTCAGTTACAATCTGTGAAAGAGAATCAGACGCCATTACAGAATACTGCAAAAAATTCTGTCACTACAAAAAACACAGCTTCACCCTCACAAGGGCAAATCTGCAAAACTGGCAACAAAGAGAGTATGTTTGCTATAATTGTGGGGAGACTGGCCATGGTATGTACTTTTGCCCTCATCCCAGGCGTTTTCCAGGAAATGGATTCCAACCAAGAAGGAGAGGAGAACAAGTGACACCACCTAGGGAAAGGTTTGTTCCACCGAATCCAAGGCCTCCACCACCGGTTCAAGTTCTCCAGCATCCTCGACCACTTGCAGAGGTGCCGCCCTTGCCTGTTCAACCGCCATAGAATCATGATGTTAGGATAATTAGTTTAGATGAGAGTGATGTCAAAGGGAAGGCCAAAGTAGTAGAGGTTGAAGCAATGCCGGTGAAGAAAGCCCGGAGAATTGAGAAAATGGAGCCTACACCACCAAAGGAGGTTGAAAACATGGAAGAGGAGGCAGAGTCATCAATGGCTGCAAAGACACGCAACAGTAAAAAGAGGAGGACTCGCTCACGCCGACACATTGAGCCAGATGATTTTTCCCTGGGTAAAGGTACTAAAGCTTATGATTTGCTTGCTGATGTGAAGAATCAAGGGCCAAAAATTTCATGGCCACAATTACTACATCTATCTCCAACAGTGCGGGGACAATGCTCAAAGATGGTAAGCATTAGACCCATGAAGAATAGACATGTGAATGCAATCCAGGCTAGAAATATGAAAGATATTGTGCCTCTAGTGGATACATCCTGTAACAGAAAAGTACTGCCAGTAGAAAACTGCAGTCGTACATCCCCAATGCCAACAATAGCAAGTCACCTGTCATCACCCAAGCGAACTGAACCAGAGAGAGTGCGATAGGAGTGGAACCACTCACGGCATGGTGTAACATGAAATGAAGCACCAAAATCCAAAAGCCAGCACTGCACATACATAGAGTGAACATTAGTCAATGATGTAGCATCACAACAACTAGCTGCAAGTATGTACTCCCCATCAGAGTTATCAAGCTGCTTGACATTTATCTCCTCGATTTTCACATTGGATTTCGCAGGCATAATGTTGCGATCAGAGGACTTTTACTATACTTTGTCTTCTCCCTTCTCTTTGTGCTTCTTATTGCGTAGCTCATGACATTGTGGATGTATATGACGCTTCCTACCGCAATGATGACATGTCACATTAGCATTTCTCCCATGAGACTTGCTGCGCCACTTATCACGAGACTTAGACCTAGAGTTCTGCAAGTCTCTACCATGGCCATTCCCACGGTCATTCTTTCCATTACCATCTCAGCCTCTAACAGTCAAAGCATGTGACACATGAGAGGCATCCAAGTTCTTACAGTTAATCTCTTCCTGTAGAAGAGCACTCTCTACATCAGGCAAGTTCAAAATAGTAGCAGAAGCACATAAGGTAGTGCAGAATACATCCCATGACTCACTTAGAGTCCCAAGAAAAAACAAGCAAAGTCAAGTTCTTGAGAATAGCATGGAACTGGCTCAAATGAGCACATATTGTCATATTCTCCTTTATGCGCAGGTCCATAAGTTGCTTCAACAGCCAATACATCTGACTTGTTGGACTTTTCTTATCATAGAGGTTTTTAATTTTATCCCAAAGCTGCCAAGAACTCTGTGCTTCCTCAACCACATTGTAATGCATCTGTCCAGTGAGAGACAAGATAAGAGTAGAGTTGCATAACTCATCAAGCTCATCCCATTCGTCATCAGCCATAGTTTCAGCTTGCTTGCCATACATCCTTAGTGGCTTTATCTGCAATTTTTGCACCAATACCTACCAAACTTGGCTCTTCCAATAGGCATAATTCGTACCATCAAGCTTAGTAATGTTGAAGATAGCACTGTCAGTGGAAGAAGAACCCATAATGCAATCCAAAAAAGTGCAGACTGTTCAAAATTGCTTGCTGTTTTCTATTGTAAATAGCCAAAATACCACCAAAACCAAGGCAAAGCGACCACGAACTGATAGCTAATGATGTTTCCCACCAAGTACCATCAAAATTACATAAAATCAGGATGATTCAGCATGAAAATTCCACATCAATCCATACATAACTAGGATAACTAGCAATGAGAGCAAATTGTAGGCAAAATCAATGCACCAAGTCAACCACGGATTGTCAAAGCATAACTAGCATCAAGCAGGCATAAATCAACATATGACAGTCATACGGACATTCGATTGAATGAGGTCTAAAAATTCTCTCCATCATTCGATTGAATGTGGCGGGTGCATTAGTCAAACCAAATGGCGTGACTAAGAACTTGTATAGTCCAAATGTCGTACAAAAAGCTGTCTTATGAACATCTTCAGGTGTTATTCGTATCTGGTGATAGCCGCTCTTGAGATCAATGCAACTAAAGATACTAGCCCCTTGCAACTTATCCAAGATATCATCTATCCTTGGGATAGGAAAATGATTCTTGATTGTGATCTTGTTCAAAGATCTGTAGTCTATGCACATACGAAAAGAACCATCTTTCTTTTAAACAAGTAAGATTGGAGAGCAGTATGGAGAAGAGCTAGGTTGAACTAACCCTTTTTTCAACAATTCGTTTACTTGTGTTAGGATCTCCTCTTGCTGACTTGCACTTACTCGGTAAGGTAGTTGGTTAGGCGGTGAATTTCTTGGGATAAGATCAATTGTGTGATCTTTCGGGTGCTTAGGAGGTAACTCTCCTGAGAGTAAATAATCTTCATATTGTTTAAAAAAATCATGTCTCGCTTGATCAATTAAAGAGAGGGGTTATTTTAAAGTCTGAGACTTAGAAGCATTAGTTGGTATTATGTGTTCATTAGAGACACCAAGTGCCCTTGAATCATTAGTTTCTTTTGATATCTCACAAAAATCATGTACACAGAAATAACTTTCTTCATTTCTTTAGAAATGCTAACATGACTAACCATTGGCACAGGCCAATCTCCAGCATCAGCTATGCATACTATGTTCCGACCCTTGAATTGAAATGCAAGGGTCTTCTTAACAAAATTGGGAAGAGGTCTAATCTTGTAATGCCAAGGCATGCCTAAGATAACATCACAGTTACCTATGGGTGCAAGTAGAAAAGATTCTTGGTCGCAGTAATCCCCAATTCTAAGATTCAACTTCCCTTGAATAGGAGTAGAATTGGTTGTAAGTCCTTCAAATGCCGAACTTGATCCAATTGGTGTTCCCAATCAATCCGGTGGAATTTGTAGCCTTTCAACAGTATCTGCTGGCACAAAATTATCTATGGACCCTGAATCAAAGAGTATCAAAACTCGTTGATTGTTGAGTGTCCCCCAACCCTTTAAGAGTTGTCTTTTCTTCTAATTTGAATGAGTGTTAACTTGCACATCCGGAGCAGAATTTGAGGATGGTGGAGGAGGATCTTTAACCATATTTTCTTCCTTCCTTTTGTGAGGAAAATCAGGCTTCATATGCCCTAACTCACCACAAAGAAAGCACCTTCCTTCCTCTTTGTACTTTTGTATCTCAGAGGGTGAGAGATACTAGTACTTCTTCTTGTTACCCTCTAGCTTTGAATATTGGTCATGGGTAAAGGTAGGTCTTCTTCGATTAGTCATGTCTCTTGGTTGATCATAAAGCTGCTCTTGTCTAGCTCTATAAGAACTCATCTCCAAGTTTCGAGATGTACCAGGTGTATGCAAACTTTCAGCTATGATGGCAGACTCCATCATGCGAGATAAGGTTTCATGTGGATACACCTTCATGGTTCTGTGTAAATGAGGGAGTAGGCCAGCTTCAAACTTCCTTTTCTTCTCTTCATCACTGATCTCCATGAAAGGAGTAACCTTGAGGAGAGTAGACCAAAACTTGTCCACATAACTAATGATCTTTTCATGCTCTTTCTGGCCTAGCCAATCCCACTCCTTCTTTGACATCATTCTCAAAATCAAGAATCAAGAACTGAGCATAAAACTTCTTCTTGAACTTTTCCCAAGTCGTAGGTTTCCTTCCCTCCAAAATGAGAGTCAACCACCAATTGTTAGCGGTGTCTTTCAAGTGCATGCCTACATGCCTTAGCTTGGACTTTTCTGAGAAATTACCATCAGAAAAAGCAACTTCGAATTTATTGACAAAAGCTAATGCCTTAGCAGGATCTCTCTTACGGGAGTAAGAGTCAAACTTTATGTCCTTGTCCTCAGACTTGAAAGTCTTAGTCTTCTTAAGCTTGCTCCTCTTATGGTCCCTCTTTGTCCGTTTGTGGATTGCATGAGACTTAGAACCAAGAAAGTAGAAACTAGATGATGATGATGAAGAGGAGGAACTTGAGTAATCCCTCCTTATTCACCTCACTCTAGGTGAGGTCTTTTTACTCTTCTTGACCCGCCTTCTTCCTTCTAGGAAGCTTCTTAGCAATTGGATGCTTTGCATCTTCACCATCAATTGGTGCAATGGTGTTTCCTCCACTATCACCATCCTTTCCAGGATTTGGTCCTTCATAACTAGCTTCTTCCCTTGCCCTTAAGCTGTCAATCAATTGGCGTACTTCGAGAATGTCCAACAAGCTATGATACTCTGTCAATTGAGCATGTAATTGCTCACTTGTAGGTGCTTCATCAGCTGCCATCTTTACCTTCTTCTTGCAAGGATCACCTTTACTTTGAGAAAAGCAAAGAGACCTGCTCTGATACCATTGTTATAAAATTCGAGATACACGCTCGACTTTCTTATATATTTAAAATATATATGGCAAATATTATGTTGGCATAGAGGGAGAATAGATGAGAGAAAAGAAAGATGTAGAGAGAGAGGTAGAGAAATTGGCAACACACTAGGGACTGGAAGATGGGCCAGTCCCCCCCCTTGTGGAGTTATATTATTGACAAGGAGCAAGCTCTTCTGCTACACATAAGCCAGTTCTTACTTGTAGATCTTGGAAACAAGATCACGGTTCCTTGCACGGTATACAACCGGCTAACACTTGCACAACATGGAAGTTGGCACCTTTTGATCCTTCTTTAGTCTCCTTCTCTGCTGCACAATATGTGTAGGGCTCTCCTCTTGTTGGCGCTTGATTTCAGCAGAGCTTTCACAGCACTTGCACCTTCTCTTCTCGTCTTGATTTCAGCAGAGCTTCCGCAACACTTGCACCTTCTCTTCTCCTCTTGGAACTTCACTTCAGCAGGGGGGAACTTGATTTCAGTAGGGCTTCTGCAACACTTGCATCTTCTCTTCTCCTCTTGGAACTTGATTTTAGCAGGGATTCCATAGCACTTGATTTCAGCAGGGCTTCCGCAGCACTTGCACCTTCTCTTCTCCTCTTGGATACATACAAAGTGATACTTCCTTCACCCCTCTCTCACACCCAAAGAGAGCCTCCTCTTTTATAGGCTTTCAAGAGCTTCTCTTCTTGGAGAGAGAGTTGAGTTGTTCTTCACGCAAGATGTGGTTGTTCCACTCTGCAGCACTAATTTTGAGATATCTCTTTGTGCGTTGTTTGGATGAAAAAATGTCCAACACAAAAGTTGTAGATCTCGTTGTTTCCGATAACCCTAGCGCCTGTTTTTTAGAGATCATTTTTCTGTTGCGATATATTTTAAAAATGGATTTTCAAAAAAAAAACTTTTTAAACTGTACTCTTAACTTGCGGTCCGTGCAACCACTTTGAGTCATAGATAAGGAGAGTTCATTAGATTGCCTTGGGCCTCAACCTTAAGATTGAATTCCACACAAAATCTTGTGTCATTTTAGACCTTAGAAATAGAAAATCACTTCTCTCCTCACTTCCAGAGGATCACGTCTCTCGTCTTTCTTAGTGAGAGAATTCTCTCTCTTGTCTTTCTTAATGAAATAGAAGACCTTAAACCTTGACTTGTAGGGGAGAGGATAACCCCAAATGAATGCAATGCTCATTACACAAGTAAAACATTCCCAGGCGTCCCTGGATGCACATATAAATACATAACACAATGCTAATGCACTTCCTCTTCTTAGAACTCAATCCATCTTCATTCATGTGTAACTCCTTGGTTCTTGTTACACTCTTACACTTGGCAGACACTTCTTTCCCCCTTCATAACTTGTACTGCATGTACCAGATATCCCCTTCACAGTGCTTTGATCACCCCATTAAGTGATACACTAGGAATACTGGTCTCTAAATGGTCTCATGGCCGTGCTAGATCATCATCAACACTTAAAGAAAAGTAAGTCATTAATTTATTGACATCAATTTATTAAATAGAGAATGCATAATAAGCAATCAATTTAGTGACAGTAAGAGTGTACACAAGAACCAAGGAGTTACACATAAATGAAGATGGATTAAGTTCTAAGAAGAGGAAGTGCATTAGCATTGTGTATATGTGTTTATGTGTGCATCTGAGGACACTTGGGAACGTTTACTTGTGTATAATGAGCATTGCATTAATTTAGGGTCATCCTTTGCCTTACAAGTCAAGGTTTAAGGTCTTTTCTTTCATTAAGAAAGACGAGAGAGGTAATTCCCTCACTTAGAAAGATGAGAGATGTGATCCTCTGGAAGTGAGGAGAGAAGTGATTTTCTCTTTCTAAGGTCTAAAATGACATAAGCTTTTGTGTGGAAGTCAGTCTTAAGGTTGAGGCCCAAGGCAATTTAATGAACTCTTCTTAAGGTGGTTGCATGGACCACAAGTTAAGAGTACCGTTTAAAAAGTTGTTTTTTTTAAAAAATAGACATGGTGAATCCATTTTTGAAATATCTCGCAATAAAAAGACGATCCTTAAAAATGGCCCACTTGGGTTATCGGAAACAACAAGATCTACAACTTTTGTGTTGGACATTTTTTCATCTGAGCAACACACATAGAGATATCTTGAAATTGGTGTTGCAAGAGTAGGTTCTTCTTGGGTGTGAGACAGGCGAAGGAAGCATCACTTTGCATGCATCTAAGAGGAGAAAAGAAGGTGCAAGTACTGTGGAAGCTCTGCTGAAATCAAGTGTTGCAGAAGCTCTGCAAAATTAATTGTTGTGGAAGCTCCGTTGAAATCAAGTTCCAAGAGGAGAAGAGAATATGCAAGTGCTACGGAAGCTCTATTGAAATCAAATTCCAAGAGGAGAAGAGAAGGTGCAAGTGTTGCAGAAGCTTTGCTGAAATCAAGCGCCAAGAGGAGAGCCCTACACATATTGTGTAGGAGAGGAGACTCAAGAAGGATCAAAAGGTGCCAACTTCCAAGTTGTGTAAGTGTTAGCAGATTGTATACTATGCAAGGAGCCGTGATCTTATCTCCAAGATCTACAAGTAAGAACTGGTCTATGTGTAAGAGAGGGGCTTGCTCCTTGTCAATAATATAACTCCACAAGGGGGGGGACTAGCCCATCTTCTAGCCCCTAGTGTGTTGACAATTTCTCTATGTCTCTCTCTCTCTCTCTCTCTCTCTCTCTCTCTCTCTCTCTCTCTCTCTCTCTCTCCATCTTTCTTTTCTCTCATTTGTTCTCTCTATGCCAACATAATATTCACCATATATATTTTAAGTGTATACCTTTTCATGCCGTTCACTGCGTGCCAAAAAAAAACTCATTCTAGCCCTCCCGAATCAAAAACCATTCTTCCCCTCCAAAACAGCCTGCTTTTTTTCCCTCCAAAAGCGGTTTAAAACCCAAAAATAGGTTTCCCCTCTTCATCCTTGAATAACCTCTTATACCTTTAGCTTTGGCGATAATCTTCAATTCTGCCAGTTTGCTCTTTGAGAGATCCAAATGGGGATCAGTGCATGGTTTTAGATCTGAAGATTCAGCACCAGATTCATGACTCAACAACTTCTTGCTGTCTGATTTAGGACTTGTTTCTTTGTCTTCTTTTCCCATGCATTGCCACTTCTCTTTACGGTCTCTTTCATTTCTTTCTGTAGGCTAACCTTCAAGACCCCTTTTACTACTTTTTCTACAGCACCATCCACCTTTGAGCCTTTCTTTTAGGGTATCTTTGGAGTCATCAATTGCCCCATTAACAGACAACTTTGTGATGGGTGATCTACACACAAACTGCGAGGCCTTGAAGATTGGATGGCAAAGTACTCCCTCGGTGCTTCACTAGCGCTTTGCTCGCTTCAGAACTTTTGAGAGACTTCCTTCAACTCTATGTCATGGGAACTTTTGAACTAAGATGATCACTTCCACAAACCTTCCTTTGATTCCATAATTCCCTGCACTTTTCTTAGAGATCATCATTGAAATTATCAGCTTGATAATGTCCTTTGGCATCAGTTTTTCATAATTTTTTTTCTAACACACACACATCATGCATCCAAACAAAATCATACACATGCACTAAGGGAATATATACATTGGATGCGGATTATCGAAATGCATCACACAAACAATGAATCACACGCAGAAAATAACACAAATGCACAACAAAAGAAATGGAGGTGTATACGACTCGGATGCGCAGCAGCACGACATCCACCCCCTCTAAACCTGCGCATCCTCCAGATGTGCCAACTATCCAGGATCATTAAAATCCACAAACAGGTCGAGTCCATCATCTGTTTCTAGTAGACCTGTTTCTCCATCAGCTTCATCATCTATGTTCTCTGTTTCTTCTGCTTGTCTTTCTTCTACCTGCTCTTCTTCTGTCAACGCTTCAAGTGCATATTCCTCATCTTCTCTTCTCTTGAAAATCTTGACTCGTTTTCCAGCAATGGGCACCCTCAATACTGTTCCATCTAATTCAGCCAACTCATAGGTACCATTGTCAAAAACCTGTTTCACCTCATACGGTCCAAACCATCTTTGAACCATTTTTCTCATGCTACTATGCTGATTCTCTAGACTACTGTCGTAGACTAGAATCCAATCTCCTTCTTTTATGGCTCTAGGCCTCAAGCGATGCCTTAAATCAAACCTATCCTTGTTTCTGAGTCGGGCTGCCTTCAAATGATCAACTGCTAGCTGCACATCTTCTGTTGTTCTCTCTAGTTGACGAATCCGAAGAGCTAGAAGCTCTTCCCTTGATAAATTCTCATGCCACGGAAGAACACTCCAAGTGAGAGCACAAATTTCTGTAGGCATGACAGGTTTTTGCCCATACATCAACTCTGCAGGCATGTATCCAGTAGTCACACTATGTGTAGAGCGATCAGCCCATAACGCAAAAGGTAGTAATCTCGGCCACTCCCCAATCCGACCTCTACAAGATTTTGCCAATGCTTTAACTATTGGCGGATGTCCTCTTTCACTCTTGCCATTTCCCTCTGGATTATAGGCAGTAGTAAGAGCCAATTTAATCCCAATCCGTGAGAAGAATTCTCTAGCTTCATCTGCATCTAGCTCTCCACGATCAGCTGTAATCTTGCCTATACATCCATACCTGCAAAATATTTCTTCCAACAAGAATTTACATACTGTAGTGGTGGTCTTTGTCCGCAAAGATCTGCCTTCAACATAGTTTGTAAGATCCTCCCTAGCCAAGACAAGATATCTCATCTGCCAAAGTCCCACTGGCAAAGTAACCAAGTCTACCACCCACTTATAATGCATACATAGTGGATAAGTCGGATGCAACTCATCACGATGTCACACTAAAGAGTAAAGCTGGCAGTCCCTGCAAGTCTCCACAAAGTGAGAAACATCTTTATACATCCCTTTCCACCAGTATCTTTCTTTGATTTTCTCATAGGTAGCCCACACACCTCTATGTCCAGCCCATGAGCTCTCATGAAACTCTCGCATAATCTGTATCTGCATCGCTACATCACAAACTACTCTCAAGGGCAAGCCTCCTCTCTTCTTTGGATGCTTCCAAAGAAAACCATCTTTCAAGAAATACCCATAAGCCTTCCTTCTGATTTTCTTGAATTCATCATCTGTCCAATCAGCTCTTCGAGTCAATGAACTTAGATATTGTCCAATTTGCAGCCACTCATCAACATAAAGTTCTTCAATAAAGGCTTCAACAGTAGATACATGACAATCATGAACAAGAACAGAAGCTGCAAGCTCTGTCTCATCATCTTCTGCAAGCATTGACTCCTCATCCTCATATCTCGCTCTAGATAGCATGTCAGCAACTGGATTATCTTTCCCTGCTATGTGTCGAAATTCTGGATTCGATGATTTGATATAGGCAATCCACTGAAGCATCGCTATATCTGGAGTCGAGCAACTAGTAATCATGCCAAGCAAAGGCAAACAATCTGTTTCCACAACAACTGAAGCTCCAATAAAATATCCTTTGTCACACTTCAGTGCAGTGACTACTCCCCACAACTCTCTTTTAATCTGCAGATATCTCCTCTGTCGCTCGTTAAGAACTTTAGCTCCAAAGCGGATTGCATAGCTATTTCCATCAGCATCATCCTGTCCCACATCCCAACCTATGCCAATAGGGCTAGTATCAACTGTCAACATGATCGGCCGTCCACACTGATAACCATCTAGTTGTGCAGGCTGTACTAGAGCACAGGGCTCCTCCTGGAATATAACCGTGCATATCTCTACCACTTTCTCAGGATACCTATGCATCTTGTCTTCATGAAAGACTACATCATGGCTGTGAATGACTTTCTATGCTTGCAGATGTCAGAGTCTGTAACCCATCTCACCTACATCCCCATAGCCAAGGAAAATTTATTTGACACTCTTAGGATCCAATTTAGTACGCTTGTCTTTGGGCACATGGCAGAATGCCTCACATCCAAAGACACATAAATGCACATAAGATGGAGGTTTCCCAGTCCATACCTCCTCTACAACCTAGAAATCCAAATCACTAGAAGGTGATCTATTTATGACATGCACAGCTATACTGACTGCCTCATCCCAAAAGCTCTGTGGTAAGCCTACATGGCTAAGCATAATGCGTACACGCTCCTGGATGGTTCTATTCATCCGCTTAGCCAAACCATTCTGGGGTGGGGTATAGGGGGCGGTCAATTGACGCTTAATACCCCTCTCATCACATAGTTTCTCAAAATCACATGCCACATATTCTCCCCCATTGTCAATCCTAAGGCATTTCAGTCTATGCCCAGTCTGGTTCTCAAACAATGCAAGCCATCTCTGAAATATAGCCAAGACTTTGGACTTAAGCTTAATGGGGTAAGACCAGACTTTACACGAAAAATGGTCAATGAACGTCTTAAAATACTTTGCACCACCCATAGACTGACAGGGCATGGGCCCACAGACATCCAAATATTCTAATGCCAAGGGCTCACTCATGCATGTCCTACCAGACTTTTTATGTGTATTCCTAGACTGTCTGCCATAAAGACAATGCTCACATGAATCAAAACATGTGTAGTTAAGGGGCGGTAAGTATTACAAACCAGAAAGCATTTTCATTCCCTTCAAGGACAAATGGCCCAAATGGGCATGCCAAAGAGATACATGTGGGATGGAACCCATTGACAAAACATGGTCAACAGAGGACCCATCAACTACAAGAGTATAGAGGCTGCCAGCTTTGGCACCTCTAGCAAGCAGAAGTCTGCCCACGGGTGATCTTCCAGGCAGAATCCCCAAATGAAACATGAAACCCAGCATCATCAAGTTGCCCTGCAAACATAAGACTACATGTAAATGCAGGTACATGACATACATCCTGTAACAGAAAAGTACTGCCAGTAGAAAACTGCAGTCGTACATCCCCAATGCAGTCACCTGTCATCACCCAAGCGAACTAGACCAGAGAAAGTGCGATAGGAGTGGAACCACTCACGGCATGGTGTAACATGAAATGAAGCACCAAAATCCAAAAGCCAGCACTGCGCATACATAGAGTGAACATCAGTCAATGATGTAGCATCACAACAACTAGCTGCAAGTATGTACTCCCCATCAGAGTTATCAAGCTGCTTGACATTTATCTCCTCGATTTTCACACTGGATTTCGCAGGCATAATGCTACGATCAGATGACTTTTCCTGTAATTTGTCTTCCTCCTTCTCTTTGTGCTTCTTATTGCGTAACTCATGACTTTGTGGATGTATGTGACACTTCCTACCACAATGGTGACATGTCACATTAGCATTTCTCCCACGAGACTTGCTGCACCACTTATCACGCGACTTAGACCTAGAGTTCTGCAAGTCTCTACCATGGCCATTCCCACGGTCATTCTTTCCATTACCTTCTCTGCCTCTAACAGTCAAAGCATGCGACACACGAGAGGCATCCAAGTTCTTACAATTAATCTCTTCCTATAGAAGAGCACTCTCTACATCAGGCAAGTTCAAAATAGTAGCAGAAGCACATAAGGTAGTGCAGAATACATCCCATGACTCACTTAGAGTCCCAAGAAAAAACAAGAAAAGTCAAGTTCTTGAGAATAGCATGGAACTGGCTCAAATGAGCAGATATTGTCATATTCTCCTTCATGCGTAGGTCCATAAGTTGTTTCAACAGCCAATACATCTGACTTGTTGGACTTTTCTTATCATAGAGGTTTTTAATTTTATCCCAAAGCTGCCAAGAAATCTGTGCTTCCTCAACCACATTGTAATGCATCTGTCCAGTGAGAGACAAGATAAGAGTGGACTTGCATAACTCATCGAGCTCATCCCATTCGTCATCAGCCATAGTTTCAACTTGCTCACCATGCATCCTTAGTGGCTTTATCTACAATTTTTGCACCAATACCTACCAAACTTGGCTCTTCCAATAGGCATAATTCGTACCATCAAGCTTAGTAATGTTGAAGATAGCACTGTCAGTGGAAGAAAAACCCATAATGCAATCCAAAAAAGTGGAGACTGTTCAAAATTGCTTGCTGTTTTCTGTTGTAAACAACCAAAATACCACCAAAACCAAGGCAAAGCGACCACGAACTGATAGCTAATGATGTTTCCCACCAAGTACCATCAAAATTACATAAAATCAGGATGATTCAGCATGAAAATTCCACATCAATCCATACATAACTAGCATAACTAGCAATGAGAGCAAATTGTAGGCAAAATCAATGCACCAAGTCAACCACGGATTGTCAAAGCATAACTAGCATCAAGCAGGCATAAATCAACATATGACAGTCATACGGACATTGAGCAAACACCCAAGCATGTCAAATAAATCCGTCAGTAAGCCAGTACACCCCTTGTGTAATAGGACAAAGTGTATATAACACTAGCAAGACCTGACACAAGGAGGTGTATGCTTAGGGAGTGCGAAGCCCAAATCAGCCCAAGTACATGTATACGGAACATGACATATCAACCATGCAACATCCAAGTGAGGAAGATCCTAGCATGAGAAGACTCAAAGCTCAATAGCATAAACCACCTGCTCAATGTCTGTCAAACACCCAACGATGCTCCCACTGGCACAAAAGCTATATGGATCAATCCAAGAAGCTCAAGAAAGGCATATGAGAGCACCAATGATGAAAGATCCAAGACAAGACATCAATAAGACATCATGAGCATATAGGCTTTGCAGCCTCCAAGTATAGCATCCATAGACATCAATTGTATCCCAAATACAACTATGGCAAGCCAAGAAATATCCCAAGTAAGTTATGGGAAGCCAGATGCAAGCCAAGTTAAGGCACTAGTAGCAATTGGCTCCAAACAATGTAACTAGCATGTAGTTGTGGCATGGGCCAAGCATGTCAAGACCGGTCAGACATACATGCCATATGTACATCCAAGACGGAGCATCAAATGCATTCTAGAGCCAATCTCAAGCACAAATAAAGATCCAAAACCAAAGACAAGCTCGATTAGTACCCTGAAGATCAATACTTCATTGCATATCCCAAAGACATAGCCTGAAACCAATAGGCATAATCAAACATGAGATAATAGGCTTCAGCCCATTGTGGTACAGCTCTGATTTAATATTCAAATTTGAGTATTTTCAATAAGAAAATTAGTAATAATGATGGCATAACATGTGCCTTGCATCCCCCAAACAATCGGGCATCAATAGGTACCAAACTAGTTAAGTAGAATGCCCAAACAAGCATAGCATTAGATGCCAATGTTACTTCTGCATAACATGACTGTGGGACTGCTGTAAATAGTCTTGGGAATGTACAAATTTGACCCAAATCTAATGCCAATGGCCAAGGAGGCTTCAACCAAAGTTAGAGATCATTGCCAAGTGCATTCCCAAGCCCGAAGAAGCATGACATAGCCATCAATGAGGAGTAGGTGAGCTGTTGTAGTGTGCTATCCAGAACAACCAAAAAAAAGGCGCAAATTTGCTGATCCCTTCTTCTACTCTTGTACATCCACGTGGCCTGAATGGTAGTGGTTAGAGGCTCCAGGGGGTGCCCAAGGAGTCCCACAACAAGCCTCAAGTGCCCAAATGCAAGAGGGAGCAAGATCCAAGCTCCAAGGGTTTGAGCTATGGCTGCCCTGATTGATTGCAACATGAGAACTGAATAAAAGCACTAGAAGAACACTTCAATACCTCTATAGCAATGCCCTAAGGGTGCCTCAATAGGCCAAAAAGGTGCTCGGGAATATGGGGGGTGACGGGAGCTCAGGAAGGTCGGCTCTGGCTGCCAGGAAGGAGAGCCAATGCTATAGGTATTTGAATGGAAGCTAAGAATTCCATGAACCAAGCTCAGGAATTTGGAAAGCCTCTCTCTGATACCAGTTGAAAGGTGAGAAGGATCGAATCTTGCTTGGAAGTGAGCTATGGCAGATATCAAGAGCAAGAAGAGAGAGAGGCACAAATGGGAACGCCAATAGTCACAATGTGTGATCGATCCTTCCTTTATTCAAACTGTCACTAAAATAATAAAGAATAAAGTAATGGTGTGACAGGTGCTCGCCACGTGCAATGTGTAGTGGCGGGTACTGTCAGTGTAGTAATACACAGGCGGCTAGGCAAAGGTGCCTTTACCCCCAACAGCCAACACACTTGTGGATATGTATGGCAAATGTGGTTCTATTGTAGAAGGAACGGAGGTCTTTGGCATGTTGCAAGCCCAAGGTGTTGTGCATTGGACTGCAATGATCAATGCATATGGTGATAATAATGAGGGTGACATGGCCATGAAGTATTTTGATGAGATGAAATACTATGGTGTGAAGCCAAATTCTATTGCATTCACTAATCTTCTTGTTGTATGTAGCTTGTGTGAGGTTCCTCTGTCATCATAGCAACAACCACCTCTTCTATCTATAATTAATTAATTTGGTGTACTTACCTTGTTGTCCTGCCATAATTTTTTATTTCTCTATAATCGTTGCTATTAGCGTAAAAAATTTACTGCGTGTGTCGCTATTGGTGTCACAAAACGCGTTGCAAACTGTCGCTATATGCATAAGTATTTGCATCACTCTTTGTGACTAGAGAAGGGCTTAAGAAAGCCCACAGGAAGGGGGGGCTTCCTAAGGGCCCTTAGAAGCTTCCCAAGAAGCTTCTCAGAGCTTCTGGGAATCGTGGAGAATCACATGGACGAAGAGCGAGGCGATGGATATGGCAGCTGGTGTCGTACTGTTTCAGGTGGCAGCTGGCGCAGACTTCCAATCGTGTCACGACCCTCCTCACAAGGTAGGGAGACGTACCTCCTCTCTCCCACACAGCCAACTGCATGGCCGTTCTCCCCCCGTGACCTCCAACAAGGCTTACATACCTGCGCCTTACTCCCCCTCCTCCAGCACAGCCTTCGGCTGGGGGGGGAAAGAATGATTAAATTTTTTTTCCATAAATCTTCTCAATTATCCCCTTGACCTCCTCCCAAGAGGAGGTTCACCTGAAAATATGCGGTCTCATTAAACCTTAGTCTCGATTCTGCCAATGGAGATCATGATACATCGTGTTAAAGTCCGCACCGTCCGTGACCACAATGCCAGCATTGTCATTTGCCCAAGACTTCACACGGCCTCATAACATTTTCAGCAGAAATATTACAGTGACATTCCTTGTGAGTGCCGGGCGATGCTTTCTAGACTCTCTTCCCGATGGGCTGCTAAGACGTGTCCTACAAGTGAACAAGGGGACACATTACAAATGCATTTAGTGCCACAATGGGGACAATTTTTTTAATGAACATTTTTGTTGCTCTAAGCGTTGGTATGGGGTGTGTATCTTGTAGTGGAAATTGTATACGCACTACTATGTGGTGATTATAAAAATATTTAAATGTCTTGATATGTAATTCATATAATTGCATAACATATGAAAATACAAAGCACTACATCACATTTACATTGATTATGGTTAATTATGGTGAGGCTGGCCAAGATGTGGACATACATGTGAGCCTTATCTTAACAACTTGAGAGATTGAGAGAACAATTATATTTTGATTCTATGCATCTTTAGATGATAAGGGAGTGCATTGATCCTACGACTGCGGGAAGACAACGATAGATATTGATGGGCCAACACAAAGTTGAA
The DNA here is from genome assembly GCF_053477565.2 of Lygodium microphyllum. Lineage (NCBI taxonomy): Eukaryota > Viridiplantae > Streptophyta > Polypodiopsida > Schizaeales > Lygodiaceae > Lygodium > Lygodium microphyllum. Next base: position 43,799,360 of record NC_141139.1, on the reverse strand, counting down.
ACTCCACTTGTGATTTTGAAATTTATGTGTACCATTATTAGAGTTCAAAACTTATCTTGGTGGCTTATGCTTAGCATAGGCTCGGATATGTTACTCATGAATATATGTGTACATCACGTGCATTCAAAATAAGGTATTTTTAAAATACCATTTTTATACATTTTTTACATACAGAAGGATGTAATACAAAGGGGTTATTTATAGATTGAATAAAAAAGGATTACGTTTTATTCACGAAAAATTCATACATAAGGATATTTATAAATAGGCCTTGAAAGCATGTGATGTAGAGGATATACATATAGTAACTTCCTTAAGAGCATAGGCTAGTGTCAAATGTAGGTGTAGGCATACATGTACACTAGGTGGAAGCATGAGATGGACTAGACATAGGTTGGCTAGATTTTATAGATGCATTAGGTGTAGCCATAGACCTACATAAGTGAGAACATAAACCAAACATATGTATAATACTTATAGATCTAGGTATAGGTGTGGGCATCATGTAGCATTACTTCAACATATAGACCTAGTACCAACATTTAGATTGACAAAATTATTCATGGAAAAATATTTCATTATCATTACTATAATAGCAATGTGATGAATCCATCACTATATGCTTCACTAATAGTGATGCAATAGCGATAGTCAAAGTAAATTTTTGACACAAATAGCAAACGTTACAAAAAGAACAAATTTTGGGTGGTGAGGCATGCACGCATTTACACGCAGTCTTATGTTTTCAGGGAAACTTGATGATGCTGGGTTTCATGTTTCATTTGGGGATTCTGCCTGGAAGATCACCCATGGCAGACTTCTGCTTGCTAGAGGTGCCAAAGCTGGCAGCCTCTATACTCTTGTAGTTGATGGGTCCTCTGTTGACCATGTTTTGTCAGTGGGTTCCATCCCACATGTATCTCTTTGGCATGCCCATTTGGGCCATTTGTCCTTGAAGGGAATGAAAATGCTTTCTGGTTTGTAGTACTTACCGCCCCTTAACTACACATGTTTTGATTCATGTGAGCATTGTCTTTATGGCAAACAGTCTAGGAATACACATAAGAAGTCTGGTAGGACATGCATGAGTGAGCCCTTGGCATTAGAATATTTGGATGTCTATGGGCCCATGCCCTGTCAGTCTATGGGTGGTGCAAAGTATTTTAAGACGTTCATTGATAATTTTTCGAGTAAAGTCTGGTCTTACCCCATTAAGCTTAAGTCCAAAGTCTTGGCTATATTTCAGAGATGGCTTGCATTGTTTGAGAACCAGACTGGGCATAGACTGAAATGCCTTAGGATTGACAATGGGGGAGAATATGTGGCACGCGCTTTTGAGCAACTATGTGATGAGAGGGGTATTAAGCGTCAATTGACCGCCCCCTATACCCCACCCCAGAATGGTTTGGCTAAGTGGATGAATAGAACCATCCAGGAGCGTGTACGCATTATGCTTAGCCATGTAGGCTTACCATAGAGCTTTTGGGATGAGGCAGTCAGTATAGCTGTGCATGTCATAAATAGATCACCTTCTAGTGGTTTGGATTTCTAGGTTGTAGAGGAGGTATGGACTGGGAAACCTCCATCTTATGTGCATTTATGTGTCTTTGGATGTGAGGCATTCTGCCATGTGCCCAAAGACAAGCGTACTAAATTGGATCCTAAGAGTGTCAAATAAATTTTCCTTGGCTATGGGGATGTAGGTGAGATGGGTTACAGACTCTGGGATTTGCAAGCGCAGAAAGTCATTCACAGCCATGATGTTGTCATGAAGACAAGATGCATAGGTATCCTAAGAAAGTGGTAGAAGTATGCAGAGTTATATTCCAGGAGGAGCCCTGCACTCCAGTACAGCCTGCACAACTAGATGGTCAGCCTTTTGCTGTAGTTGGTACACATAGCCTGGGTGTTAGACAGGTAGTAGAGCCTACTGCCGTGAGACGGTCTAATAGAGATAAACGTCCCCCTGATAGATTTGAGTCCTCAATGCATTATGTCTTGGTTACAGATGCATGAGAGCCTCTCACCTATGATGAGGCTATGCGCAGGGGTGACAGTCACTCATGGGAGAGGGCTATGAAGTCTGAGATAGACTCCTTGCACAAGAATATGACTTGGGATTTGGTTGCCTTGCCTCAGGGCAAGAAGAATTTGCCATGCAAATGGGTGTACAAGCTGAAAAGTACCCCTGGAAACCCCAATCCAGCTTATAAGGCAAGACTTGTTGCTTAGGGTTTTAAACAGGAGCATGGAGTTGACTTTGATGAAGTCTTTTCTCATGTGGTCAAGATGACCACCCTATGCTTGGTTTTGGCCTTAGTCGCGTAGCTTGAATTGGACATGTATCAGATGGATGTCAAGACTGCATTCTTGCATGGGGATCTACATGATGAGATATACATGGAGCAGCCTAAGGGCTTTGCAGAACCTGGCAGGGAGCACCTAGTGTGCAAGTTGAAGAAAATTCTTTATGGCTTGAAGTAAGCACCTAAGGACTGGTATCATAAGTTTGATGCCTTTATACAGTCACATGGCTACAACAGAAGTGCTATGGATCCGTGTCTTTACACAAAGAAAGCACGTGATGGCTCATTGCTTATTTTGGTACTTTATGTGAATGATATGCTCATAGTAGGGAAAGCTCATGATGAGCTGGATGCTCTTAAATCTCAGTTGAAGAAGAGCTTTGAGATGAAGGATTTGGGACAAGCCTCTCACATTCTTGGTATGCACATTAAGCACGACAGGCATTAGGGACTACTCTACCTCTGACAAAGGGAGTACATTCATAAAGTCCTTGAGCGTTTCCGCATGCAGGACATAAAGCCTATTGGCCGAGATGGTCAAGATCCCTTATGCATCAGCCGTGGGTAGTTTGATGTATGCCATGATAGCCACTCATCCAAATATTACCTTTTAGTTGGTGTTGTGGCATGCTATATGGCTACACCTGGCAAAAAGCATTGTGATGTCGTAAAGGGTATCATGAGATACTTGAAGGGCACAACAGATATGTGTATTTTCTATGACAGCTAGATATAGGAGTTGTGGGCTACACAGACTCAGATTGTGACTTTTGGAGTTCCCATTTGTGTCTCTCTCTCTTCTTGCTCTCACTCTCCGCTATAGCTTAGTTCCAAGCAAGCTTCGATCCTTCTCACCTTTCATTGGTCACAAAAGGCTCTCTTTCCAAACCATGTTTGATTGTTTCAACATGTAAAAGATGGCCTGTCTCTAAATCTTTTGTAACACCAATAGCTCTTAAGCACAAAAGAAAAATGACAGAATCAAGACACTCCAAAGTGGCTTCACAGTGGTGGACACACAACGTCAGGACATTTGTCCCCTCCAAACCTGCACATCCTCCGGATGGACCAACTTATTTACCACTTGCAGCATTGTTCCCACCAGGATCATATGCATAAATCAAAGTAGGTAAATTTACATAGCTCATCAAAGCATGCATATATTCTTTGGTTGGTTGATCATTAGACAATCTCGTGACTCCAAATTATTTTTTCTCCTTTAATGGAAAAAGTCTTGTTTGTGCCTTGACCACATTGACATTTATATTCATATCCATCTCCATAAATGGCATGAACATTGGTACATCATCATCACCCCTTCTAATGTAAGAGGTCTCATCATCCATAAGTAGCACATTTGATACGATAACCTCATTTGGAATCTGAATAATTGCTTGTACAACATTTGTGCTAGGTGAAAAATCCTTTAGAACCTCTGCAAGCATATGCATCAACTCTTCATTATCCTCTTGTCCCTATTGCATTAAATTTGGTTTGTCTTTACACTGATTGTTACTCTTATCATCCAGAATGAAAAACCCCTCTAAAGCTTCATCGAGAAGAGTCAAAAGTTCCATGTCTTCCTTCATTGCCAAAGAATCCTGTAAATCACCTCTATGATGACCAAAAGCATGCATCGTAAAAATAGTATTAATTTCCCTTTCCATAGCATCATCATAGCAAACCTTCTCACTAAATGCACCAAGAGACTGCACATTATCATCCATAGTCAAATCACAATCATATGAACCATAATGAAAAACCTATCAAGAATAGTCCATGTAGATAGTATTTTTCTTCGAGCTAGTCATAAGACAATCTACACCTTCATCTCCATCCTCTCACTGGAACCGCTCTTTGAGGTATGTATGACATTCATCACCTTTGAAAAATTTTGTTTAGGATCAATTTGGTTTATATCTTTGACATGTGTAGAATTGTCAGAAACCTAGTTTTCCAATTGTGCGTGGAGAACTCGAACTCTGTCCTCATCATGAGGTTCCCCAAAACATCACCATATTTGATAAGGCATGCGTCTTTCTTTGATTTAAGACTTACAAAAATTTTCTCCCAAAATTTGTCATACCTTGACTTTTGCCACAGACCCTGATCTTCTTGTTCTTCTAGAACACATGCATCACCAAAAGTTTCCTCTATTTCTGATTCCAAATAACAGATCCTATGATTGAGCGAGTGGCAGAAAGGAAACTTACAACTTCTTAGATGGATTTTCAAGGTATAATCAATTAGAAGTGCACTCTGATGTGACAGACCAAAAACTACATTTGCCATTGAGTGGGGAGTCTTTGCATATATTGTCATGCCATTTGGGCTAACTAATGCACCTGCAACTTTCCAAAGGCTCATGTGCATTATCTTTAAGGACATGCTTAGGAAGTGGTTCAAGGTATTTGTAGATGACCTATGCATTCATTCTAGTTGGGAGGAGCACCTTGAGAAACTCCAACTTGTCTTCGAGAAATGTCAATAGTATCACTTACCCGTGAATCCTCTAAAGTGCCAATTTTAGGTAAAGCATGGCATCATCTTAGGTCATGTTGTATCCAAAAATGGAATTGCCATCGACACAGCCAAGATCGTAGTTATTATGAATCTCTCTCCACCCACCAACTTGAAGGGGATATAGTGTTTTCTTGGCCACATTGGATACCACATTGCTTTGTTCTTAATTATGTAACAGTTTCTCGACCATTTTATAAGTTACTAGTTACATGGGCATGGAATAAGGAATACCAAGTCTCTAACAAGCATTAAAACATGCTCTAATGACTGTACCCATTTTAAGAGCCCTAGATTGGACAAGTATATTTGTACTTGTTAAGAAGCCGATTGTAGGTTGCTTTCTATAAATGGACTCAACATTCAATACATTTTCCAAAATTTTTCATTCATGGGCTTAGGATTAGCTGACCCTACATGAAGTTTTTCTTACATCTCAGTGGCAACCTACATGGGAAGAATAGGTTGCTACATGGGAAGAACACGAGCACCTCTTCTAGAAAAGTCTTATAGTTTTGGATCAATTAACATAGGATATCACACACAAAAGTAGTTAGAAATGTGTCAAATACTTCCTTTCTTTGTGAAAAATATGATCCTTAAGGACTCTTGCACTATTGAAAACTTACACCAACTATGCAACTCTACCACTTGCTTTCTAAATAACTAGTATACAGTTCACCCCATGAAGTTGTGACTCTATTACAAACTCGTCACCACAATTGAGCACCAAAAGATCGTCAGCATATTAAAATATGACCTGATACATTGTGAGACCACGTCCCTCTGTGTAATTATTGAGTTTCATGCGTTGACTCAACCAAAATAGCTACTTCACCACCTGCTTCAATGGCAAGTTGCTAACCAAGAAAGAGCTCCACATTGCAAGCCATTTCAATGGGCCATCGCTCTTGGATGACCTCATGTTATAAGATCCAAGATACACGCTCGACTTTTTAATACACTTAAAATATATATGGTGAATATTATGTTGGCATAGAGAGAACAAATGAGAGAAAAGAAAGATGGAGAGAGAGAGAGAGAGAGAGATAGAGAAATTGACAACACACTAGGGGCTAGAAGATGGGCTAGCCCCCCCCCCCCTTGTGGAGTTATATTATTGACAAGGAGCAAGCCCCTCTCTTACACATAGACTAGTTCTTACTTGTAGATCTTGGAGATAAGATCACAGCTCCTTGCACAGTATACAATCTGCTAACACTTACACAACTTGGAAGTTGGCATCTTTTGATCCTTCTTGAGTCTCCTCTCCTACACAATATGTGTAGGGCTCTCCTCTTGGCGCTTGATTTCAGCAAAGCTTCTGCAACACTTGCACCTTCTCTTCTCCTCTTGGAATTTGATTTCAATAGAGCTTCCGTAGCACTTGCATATTCTCTTCTCCTCTTGGAACTTGATTTCAACGGAGCTTCCACAACAATTGATTTTGCAGAGCTTCTGCAACACTTGATTTCAGCAGAGCTTCCACAGCACTTGCACCTTCTTTTCTCCTCTTAGATGCATGCAAAGTAATGCTTCCTTCGCCTCTCTCACACCCAAGAAGAACCTACTCTTGCAACACCAATTTCAAGATATCTCTATGTGTGTTGCTCAGATGAAAAAATGTCCAACACAAAAGTTGTAGATATTGTTGTTTTCGATAACCCAAGCGGGCCATTTTTAGAGATCGTCTTTTTATTGCGAGATATTTCAAAAATGGATTCACCATGTCTATTTTCTTTAAAAAAACAACTTTTTAAACGGTACTCTTAACTTGTGGTCCATGCAACCACCTTAAGGAGAGTTCATTAAATTGCCTTGGGCCACAACCTTAAGACTGACTTCCACACAAAAGCTTGTGTCATTTTAGACCTTAGAAAGAGAAAATCACTTCTCTTCTCACTTCCAGAGGATCACATCTCTCATCTTTCTAAGTGAGGGAATTACCTCTCTCGTCTTTCTTAATGAAAGAAAAGACCTTAAACCTTGACTTGTAAGGCAAAGGATGACCCTAAATGAATGCAATGCTCATTACACACAAGTAAACGTTCCCAAGTGTCCCTGGATGCACACATAAACACATATACACAATGCTAATGCACTTCCTCTTCTTAGAACTTAATCCATCTTCATTTATGTGTAACTCCTTGGTTCTTGTGTACACTCTTACTGTCACTAAATTGATTGCTTATTACGCATTTTCTATTTAATAAATTGATGTCAATAAATTAATGAATTACTTTTCTTTAAGTGCTGATGATGATCTAGCATGGCCATGAGACCATTTAGAGACCAATATTCCTAGTGTATCACTTAATGGGGTGATCAAAGCACTGTGACGGGGATATCTAGTACATGCAGTACAAGTTATGAAGGGGGAAAGAAGTGTCTGCCAAGTGTAAGAGTGTACACAAGAACCAAGGAGTTACACATGAATGAAGATGGATTGAGTTCTAAGAAGAGGAAGTGCATTAGCATTGTGTTATGTATTTATGTGTGCATCTAGGGATGCCTGGGAATGCTTTACTTATGTGTAATGAGCATTGTATTCATTTGGGGTCATCCTCTCCTCTACAAATCAAGGTTTAAAGTCTTTTATTTCATTAAGAAAGACAAGAGAGAGAATTCTCTCACTAAGAAAGACGAGAGACATGATCCTCTGGAAGTAAGGAGAGAAGTGATTTTCTATTTCTAAGGTCTAAAATGACACAAGCTTTTGTGTGGAATTCAATCTTAAGGTTGAGGCCCAAGGGAATCTAATGAACTCTCCAGTCAAAGTGGTTGCATGGACCACAAGTTAAGAGTACAGTTTAAAAAGTTTTTTTTTTGAAAATCCATTTTTAAAATATATCGCAATAGAAAAATAATCTCTAAAAAACAGGCTGCTAGGGTTATCGGAAACAACGAGATCTACAACTTTTCTGTTGGACATTTTTTCATCCAAACAACACACAAAGAGATATCTCAAAATTAGTACTACAGAGTGGAACAACCACATCTTGCGTGAAGAACAACTCAACTCTCTCTCCAAGAAGAGAAGCTCTTGAAATCCTATAAAAGAGGAGGCTCTCTTTGGGTGTGAGAGAGGGGTGAAGGAACTATCACTTTGTATGTATTCAAGAGGAGAAGAGAAGGTGCAAGTGCTGCGGAAGCCCTGCTGAAATCAAGTGCTGTGGAAGCCCTGCTAAAATCAAGTTCCAAGAGGAGAAGAGAAGATGCAAGTGCTGCGGAAGCCCTACTGAAATCAAGTTCCCCCCTGTTGAAATGAAGTTCCAAGAGGAGAAGAGAAGGTGCAAGTGTTGCGGAAGATCTGCTGAAATCAAGGGCCTACAAGAGGAGAGCCCTACACATATTGTGCAGGAGAGAAGGAGACTAAAGAAGGATCAAAAGGTGCCAACTTCAATGTTGTGCAAGTGTTAGCCGGTTGTATACCGTGCAAGGAACCGTGATCTTCTTTCCAAGATCTACAAGTAAGAACTGGCTTATGTGTAACGGAGGAGCTTGCTCCTTGTCAATAATATAACTCCACAAGGGGGGGACTGGCCCATCTTCCAGTTCCTAGTGTGTTGCCAATTTCTCTACCTCTCTCTCTACATCTTTCTTTTCTCTCATCTATTCTCCCTCTGTGCCAACATAATATTCGCCATATATATTTTAAATATATAAGAAAGTCGAGCATGTATCTCGAATTTTATAACAGTGGTATCAGAGCAGGTCTCTTTGCTTTTCTCAAAGTAAAGGTGATCCTTGCAAGAAGAAGGTAAAGATGGCAGTTGATGAAGCACCTACAAGTGAGCAATTACATGCTCAATTGACAGAGTATCATAGCTTGTTGGAGATTCTTGAAGTACGTCAATTGATTGACAGCTTAAGGGCAAGGGAAGAAGCTACTTATGAAGGACCGAATCTTGCAAAGGATGGTGATAGTGGAGGAAACACCATTGCACCAATTGATGGTGAAGATGCAAAGTATCCAATTGCTGAGAAGCTTCCTAGAAGGAAGAAGGCGGGTCAAGAAGAGTAAAAAGACCTCACCTACAGTGAGGTGAATAAGGAGGGAGTCATCTCCCTCAACAACCAGCTACTTCCATCATTACTCAAGTTCCTCCTCTTCATCATCATCTTCTAGTTTCTACTCTCTTGGTTCTAAGTCTCATGCAATCCACAAACGGACAAAGAGGGACCATAAGAGGAGCAAGCTTAAGAAGACTAAGACTTTCAAGTCTGCAGACAAGGACATAAAGTTTGACTCTTACTCCAGTAAGAGAGATCCTGCTAAAGCATTAGCCTTTGTCAAGAAATTTGAAGTTGCATTTTCTGATGGTAGTTTCTCAGAAAAGTCCAAGCTAAGGCATGTAGGCATGCACTTGAAAGACACCGCTAGCAATCGGTGGTTGACTCTCATTTTGGAGGGAAGGAAACCTACGACTTGGGAAAAGTTCAAGAAGAAGTTTTATGCTCAGTTCTTGCCTCCTGATTTTGAGAATGATGTCAAGAAGGGGTGGGATTGGCTAGGGCAAAAAGAGCATGAAAAGGTCACTAGTTATGTGGACAATTTTTGGTCTACTCTTCTCAAGGTTACTCCTTTCATGGAGATCATCGATGAAGAGAAGAAAATGAAGTTTGAAGCTAGCCTACTCCCTCATTTACATAGAACCATGAAGGTGTATCCACATGAAACCTTATCTCGCATGATGGAGTCTGCCATAGCTAAAAGTTTGCATACACTTGGTACATCTCGAAAGTTGGAGATGAGTTCTTATAGAGCTAGACAAGAGTAGCTCTATGATCAACCAAGAGACAGGACTAATCGAAGAAGACCTACCTTTACCCATGACCAATATTCAAAGCTAGAGGGTAACAAGAAGAAGCACAAGTATCTCTCACCCTCTGAGATACAAAAGTGCAAAGAGGAAGGAAGGTGCTTTCTTTGTGGTGAGTTAGGGCATATGAAGCCTGATTGTCCTCACAAAAGGAAGGAATAAAATATGGTTAAAGATCCTCCTCCGCCATCCTCAAATTCTGTTCCGAATGTGCAAGCTAACACTCATTCAAATTAGAAGAAAAGACAACTCTTAAAGGGTTGGGGGACACTCAACAATCAATGAGTTTTGATACTCTTTGATTCAGGGTCCATAGATAATTTTGTGTCAGCAGATACTATTGAAAGGCTACAAATTCCACCGGATTGATTGGGAACACCAATTGGATCAAGTTCGGCATTTGAAGGACTTACAACCAATTCTACTCCTATTCAAGGGAAGTTGAATCTTAGAATTGGGGATTACTGCGACCAAGAATCTTTTCTACTTGCACCCATAGGTAACTGTGATGTTATCTTAGGCATGCCTTGGCATTACAAGATTAGACCTCTTCCCGATTTTGTTAAGAAGACCCTTGCATTTCAATTCAAGGGTCGGAACATAGTATGCATTACTGATGTTGGAGATTGGCCTGTGCCAATGGTTAGTCATGTTAGCATTTCTAAAGAAATGAAGAAAGCTATTTCTGCGTACATGATTTTTGTGAGAGAGTCAAAAGAAGCTAATGATTCAAGGGCACTTGGTGCCTCTAATGAACACATAATACCAACTAATGCTTCTAAGTCTCAGACTTTAAAATAACTCCTCTCTTTAATTGATCAAGCTGGACATGATTTTTTTAAACAATATGAAGATTATTTTAGTGATTCACTCCCAGGAGAGTTACCTCCTAAGCACCCGAAAGATCACACAATTGATCTTATCCCAGGGAATTCACCAACTGCCTTACCGAGTAAGTGCAAGTCAGCAAGAGGAGATCCTAACACAAGTAAACGAATTGTTGGAAAAAGGGTTAGTTCAACCTAGCTCTTCTCCATACTGCTCTCCAATCTTACTTGTTCAAAAGAAAGATGGTTCTTTTCGTATGTGCATAGACTGCAGATCTTTGAACAAGATCACAATCAAGAATCATTTTCCTATCCCAAGGATAGATGATATCTTGGATAAGTTGCAAGGGGCTAGTATCTTTAGTTGCATTGATCTCAAGACCGGCTATCACCAGATACGAATAACACCTGAAGATGTTCATAAGACAGCTTTTTGTACGACATTTGGACTATAGGAGTTCTTAGTCATGCCATTTGGTTTGACTAATGCACCCGTCACATTCAGTCGAATGATGGGGAGAATTTTCAGACCTCAGTCAAAGTTCATAGGTGTCTTCTTTGATGACATTCTAATATTTTCACGATCTAAAGAAGAGCATAGAAAACATATATCTATTGTTTTTCAAGAGCTTCGCAAGCATAGACTACATGTCAATGCTAAGAAGAGTGATTTTTTTTTAAAGAAACTCATTACTTAGGCCATATTTTCTATCACAATTTGGTGAGAATGGATCGTGAGAAGATTCGAGCCATTGTTGAATGGCCTACATCTACTTCTGTACATGAAGTTAGAAGTTTCTTGGGCCTATGTTCATACTATAGGAGGTTCATACGAGGTTTTGTGTATGTTGCATGTCCTCTACATAACCTTACTAAGAAGCGAAAGCCTTTTTGCTTGGGATCAAGGCAACTACAAGCCTTTGAAAGAATTAAGTTTCTTGTGACTCAAGAACCAGTTCTCATAGTTTCGGATCTTCAAAAACCTTTTGAATTTCACTGCGATGCTTCTGGGGATTGCATTGGATCTGTGCTTAACCAAGAGCATCATGCAGTAGCATTTGAGAGCTGACACCTCAAGGACCATGAGCTACATGCTCCAGTATATGAGAAAGAGCTTATGGCAGTAGTACATGCTCTTCAAGTATGGAAACACTATTTACTTGGTGCAGATTTTGTTATTAAAATAGATCACCAAAGTCTAAGATACTTCCTCACTCAGAAGAAGCTCTTAGAGAAAGTGGGTAAATTTATTATCTATGTTTCATTTTCAAATCTTTCACACATTTGGAACTAAGAATGTGGTAGCAGATGCTCTATCACAGCGACCTCAAGTGAATGCAATCACAACTGTTTACCATAACGAGTTAATGGATTTACCCAAAATGTATGCAACTGATTCTGACTTCTCAACCATATGGGATCAACTTAACTCAGGTCAGTCAATTACACCTTACTTGATTCAAGATGGTTATTTGTATCATCATCAAGCAATTTGTGTAGCATTACCATTGCGACACAAGGTAATGGATGAAGCACATGCATCTCCATATGCTGGACATAGGGGTATTCTACCCACTACCCAAGCATTGGAAATATATTTCTTTTGGCCCACTCTTAGAGCTGACATTGAAAGATATGTCCACGATTGCAAGATATGCCAAAAAGTAAAGTATGACAAGCATAAACCACCTGGTCTACTGAGGCCATTACCTATTCCCAATGAGCCTTGGGAAAGTATAGCCATGGACTTTATCATGGAGCTTCCTCGCACACAAGCAGGCAATGATGCAATCTGGACTATCATTGATAGATTCAATAAGCAAGCTCAATTTATACCTGTGTGAAAGACAATCAAAGCCGATCATATGGCTAGGCTATTCATTGCTCATATTTTCAAGCATCATGGCATGCCTAAGTCCATTATAAGTGATCGAGATCCCTACATGACCAGCCTCTTTTGGCAAACTCTATTCGAGAACCTCGGGACAAAGTTAAATTTTTCATCCTCTTATCATCCTCAAACGGATGGGTAGAGTGAAAGTGCTAATTCTATTGTTTTGGACCTTTTTAAATCCTATGTCTCTAATAATCAAAGAGAATGGAAAGAGTGTTTGCCTTTAGTAGAGTTTGCATACAATAATATGGTGCACTCTAGTACTGATAAGGCACCCTTTGAGATCATCTATGGTAAGCCTCATTTACCACCCATTTTTTTTACGAACGATAAGATCTTTGCATCAGATGAGTTTGTTAGAGACATTGATACAACTTTCACTCAAGTAAAAGCTGCTATCCAAAGGACACAAGAGAAGCATAAACGCGAAGCATCGTCGTAAGTTAGATCTCAAGTTGGGACAGAATGTTCTTCTTAAGTTTGAGAAGACTCGCTTGAAGAAGCAGAAAGGTCAAAAGGGTAAAGTGATTAAGCTTTCTAATCACTATTATGGCCCTTTCAAGATCATAGATAAGATAAACGATGTGACTTTTTGTTTGGATCTACCAAGTCATTGGAACATTCATAATGCTTTCCATATAAGTTTGATACTACGTCCCTATATTGGAGAACCTCCAATGGAACCAATCAAGGAAGATTTACCTAACATAGAAGAAACATAAGAGTTTCTTGTGCCTGAAAGAATTCTATACCATCAGGACAATACTCTATCAAGTAAGAACACAATATTAGTGAGTTTGGGAGTCTCCCAATTCCCATTTTTTGAATACTAAAAATGTGGCATGCGGATAACATGATCGTAAGTTTCTCAAAACCATATGGTGTGACCTATCATTGGAAAGTGCTTGAAAAATTGAATCTATTGAGCTATAGAGTGCTTGATTTGGAGTTATAGTGTTCAAGTTATGACAAATCCAAGGATATGACCACGTGTCCCAAAGTTATGCGAAATTTCCATATTCCCCAATATGGTGTTTAAGATATTACAAAAGTATCTGGTTAAGTTTAAGAATTATCCCCCATTGGACACTCAGTTTATGACTGAGAGAGAACTACAAGATTTTCTAGATCTTCTTAAGGACTATGTATCCCCTCTACAGTTGAGGTCAAATGTTTAGAAGCTAGAGGGATATCACTAAATTGATTCCTTATTACGCATTATCCATTTAATAAATTCATGTCAATAAATTAATGACTCACTTTTGTTTAAGTGTTGATGATGATCTAGCATGGCCATGAGACCATTTAGAGACCAATATTCCTAGTGTATCACTTAATGGGGTGATCAAAGCACTGTGACGGGGATATCTGGTATAGGCAACAGTACAAGTTATGAAGGGAGAAAGAAGTGCCTGCCAAGTGTAAGAGTGTATACAAGAACCAAGGAGTTATACATAAATGAAGATGGATTGAGTTCTAAGAAGAGGAAGTGTATTAGCATTATGTTATGTATTTATGTGTGCATCCAGGGATGCCTGGGAATGTTTTACTTGTGTGTAATGAGCATTGCATTCATTTGCGGTCATCCTCTCCCCTAAAACTCAAGGTTTAAGGTATTTTCTTTCATTAAGAAAGACGAGAGAGGGAATTCTCGCACTAAGAAACACGAGAGACGTGATTCTCTAGAAGTGAGGAGAGAAGTGATTTTCTCTTTCTAAGGTCTAAAATGACACAAGCTTTTGTGTGGAATTCAATCTTAAGGTTGAGGCCCAATGAAATCTAATGAACTCTCCTTATCTATGACTCAAAGTGGTTGCATGGCCCACAAGTTAAGAGTACAGTTAAAAAAGTTGTTTTTTAAAAAATCCATTTTTAAAATATCTTGCAATAGAAAAACGATCTCTAAAAAACGAGATGCGAGAGTTATCAGAAACAGCGAGATCTACAACTTTTGTGTTGGACGTTTTTTCATTTAAGCAACACACAAAGAGATATCTCGAAATTAGTGCTGCAGAGTGGAACAACCACATCTTGCATGAAGAACAACTCAACTCTCTCTCCAAGAAGAGAAGCTCTTGAAAGCCTATAAAAGAGGAGGCTCTCTTTAGGTGTGAGAGAGGGGTGAAGGAAGCATCACTTTGCATGTATCCAAGAGGAGAAGAGAAGATGCAAGTGCTGCGGAAGCCCTGCTAAAATCAAGTTCCAAGAGGAGAAGAGAAGGTGCAAGTGCTGCGGAAGCCCTGTTAAAATCAAGTTCCCCCTATTGAAATCAAGTTCCAAGAGGAGAAGAGAAGGTGCAAGTGCTACGGAAGCTCTGCTGAAATCAAGCGCCAACAAGAGGAGAGCCCTACACATATTGTGCAGGAGAGAAGGAGACTAAAGAAGGATCAAAAGGTGCCAACTTCCATGTTGTGCAAGCGTTAGCCGGTTGTATACCGTGCAAGGAACCGTGATCTTGTTTCCAAGATCTACAAGTAAGAACTAGCTTATGTGTAACGGAGGAGCTTGCTCCTTGTCAATAATATAACTACACAAGGGGGGGACTGGCCCATCTTCCAATCCCTGGTGTGTTGCCAATTTCTCTACCTCTCTCTCTACATCTTTCTTTTCTCTCATCTATTCTCCCTCTATGCCAACATAATATTCACCATATATATTTTAATTATATAAGAATTTCGAGCGTGTATCTTGGATTTTATAACACTTACACTGGATAGACACTTCTTTTCCCATTCATAACTTGTACTACATGTACCAGATATCCCCGTCACAGTGGTTTGATCACCCCATTAAGTGATGCACTAGGAATATTGGTCTCTAAATGGTCTCATGGCCATGCTAGATCCTCATCAACACTTAAAGAAAAGTGGGTCATAAATTTATTAACATAAATTTATTAAATAGAGAATGCATAAAAAGCAATCAATTTAGTGACACCTCACATCATTCCTTTACAAGCTAGTTGTTTGGCCTATCTACTTGAACTCTCTGGCCAAACTAGAGTCAATCCGAATTTCTACTATTGGTGGATTCTAGACCCTTCTCTTATTATACATAAATAAAAACCATTCATTCTATTATATATAACAATAACATTATAAAAATCAAAAACTTAGAAAATTTTTTACCTCACACGCTACCTTCTCTCCCAAGCTAAGAAGCTTGACTCAATTTTGTAGAGGGAGGGAGAATGATGACTAATGACAATGACCATGCTGACAAATGACCAAGAAGAAACTTATCAAAACCAACCAACCGAGGCTGCCAAACAACTAATAGTTATTGTAATAAGATGATAAGAGATGGATAAGTTAAGACTTTTAATTGCGCAATGATATGTAGGTATAAAATATTGGTGCAACATTATTTTTCATATAAATACGTAAGCATAACTTGAGATTTTATGGAGTAACTCATGAGTATTTCCATGGCTTTGTAGGAATTAGAATAGCCTAGAATTGGGAACAAGCCCATCCTCATCAAAGACTCTCTTAACAAATACAAGAATATATTATTGGTCCTATAGTAGACCAACATTGGCATTAAAGTGAGCATGAATGAAGTGGAATATATTCAATTTCAGAGTACAAGTCGTTTGGACAACCTAATAACACATCGCTAGTCACTTTGGGAATTGATAGCAAAATATAAATTGGGTACCTATGTTAGAGCCTCATGCAACCCCATCCATTTTCATGTGAAGCCAACATCTACTACTACCACCTAGAAAATAAAGCCTTCAAGTTGAAATTTAACATAAATGATGGAGACCATTGGTAGACCCAGAGACTATCATCGAACTTGCTATGAAAATAGTAGAAAAAACTTTAGGCATAAAAGAAAATTGGGAAAACATGTGAAGGTAAAAAGGCTAATAGGAGTACCCCAATAATGGAAAGTCCAAGCTATAACCCAAAGGGGGTGCTCTTGCCTGTTGTACAAGATGAGGATTTGAAAGTCATAGCACAGGTGCTTCACCACCTCTTCACATACAACAATCCCACAGCGAGCCAACATAGGATTCCCAAATCAAGGAAGTCAAAGAGCAGATGGTCATGCTTGTGGTAGCACAAATGCCTAGATCCATTCAAGTCTCTCATCGATCACATTCATTATGCACACTCACATTTTCTCTTCAGATCATATGTTAAGAGTAACTTTGTGGCACCCCATTATCCTAGAAAACACACTAGCTAGGTATTGAGACAACTTGTCCCTCCATCATAAACTACAACAATTATTCTAGGCCTCATGATATAATCAGCAATCCATGTATATTGCTTGGCTCACTATAGAAGATGACCCTCCTAACCTCCATAGAGACATGGAATGCAAAGCTTATCTCTCTCACATAGCTCTAGCTCCTTAAGCATCTTGATTGTCAACTTGACAACCTCACCACAATATTTACCAATATGTGGATTACAACAAGACCCTCTTCAAAGCAAGTTAATTCCTCTAAACACACAAGCAACCTTGACATGGATAACATCTCCCTGAAATCACCCTAGCTCCTTCTCTCAGTTCATGCAAGTTGAATAGGGGTTATAGTATATGGAGGTTCACCATAGGATGCCACCCTACGCTTTCTCAATTCTCAAGCCAATGTTGATGAGGATATATTACTTCACACTAATTTTAGGATCACCCATTAGCACTTAGAACCTTATAGTGAAACTTTCAATGTTGCTTATCATACAGCACATTGATGATATAGTCTATTAACCTTTCATATTATGTTTTTGCTTTATTGCTATATGTAGTCCCTTTCATAGTTGTATTAGAAATATTTACCCTACCTAAGGAGAGCTTTTTTCCACGTATTTAGTGTAGATAGAGTTTGTAAGAAGATGGGGGTAGTTAGGACAGCCAAGTCATGTAGTGTAAATCACACTAGCTATCTTGGGGCTTTTACTGATGTGGTTGATGGAGTGAGGCACAATGTGACTCTTACAAATGCCCAAAAACTCCCTCAAAAATGCTCGAACAAGTTTGGAATAAGTTGGACTAAGTACAAGATCAATGGGACTGATGCATACTTCAAGGTGTGACTACGATGAAATCTTGAAGTCTTCTTATCGAGCTTAAGCAAATGATGAAGAAGCTCCTTGAGCAATAAGTTCTCAACTTGATTGTATCTAGCTTTTGTAATCAATGGATTCCTTTTTTTTGGTGAATCATGATATTGAATTTTTGGACATTACATGTATGCTACATTGCTAAATGAATTATGTAAGAGATTCAATCCATATAGATGCAAGTGAGGTGCATGCCTTGCCACCCAAAATTTGTTCCCTCTGTAACCTTTGATATTTGTGTCAAAATTTTACTTTCACTCTGTAATGACAATGTAATTTTTTTCCATGAATAATTTTGTCAATCTAAATGTTGGTACTAGGTCTATATGTTGTAGTAATGCTACATGGTGCCCACACCTATATCTAGACCTATAAGTATTATACATATGTTTGGTTTATGCTCTCACCTATGTAGGTCTATGGCTACACCTAATGCATCTATAAAATCTAGCCAACCTATGTCTAGTCCATCTCATGCTTCCACCTAGTGTACATGTATGTCTACATCTACATTTGACACTAGCCTATGCTCTCAGGAAAGTTACTATATGTATACCTTCTACATCACGTGCGTTCAAGGCCTATTTATAAATATGCTTATCTATGAATTTTTCGTGAATAAAACATAACCCTTTTTTATTCAATCTGTAAATAACCCCTTTGTATTACACCCTTCTATATATTAAAAATATATAAAGATGGTATTTTAAAAATACCTTATTTTGAATGTACGTGATGTACACATATATTCATGAGTAACTTACCCAAGCCTATGCTAAGCATAAGCCACAAATATAAGTTTTGAACTCTAATAATGGTACACACAAATTTCAAAATCACAAGTGGAGTTTTAACTTTGTGTTGGCCTATCAATATCTATCGATGTTCTCCCACAGTAATAGGATCAATGCACTCCCTTATCATCTAAAGATGCATAGAATCAAAATATAATTGTTCTCTCAATCTCTCAAGTTTTTAAGACAAGACTCACATGTATGTCCACATCTTGGCCAGCCTCACCATAATGAACCATAATCAATGTAAATATGGCGTATTGCTTTGTATTTTCATGTGTTATGCAATGATATGATTTATAGTTCAAGACATTTAAATATTTTTATAATCACCACATAGTAGTGTGCATATGATTTCCACTACAAGATACAGGCCCCCATATCGACGTTCAGAGCGACGAAAATATTCATTGAAAAATTTATCCTCGTCATCACACTAAATGCATCGGTATTAGTCTCTCCATAAAACTGTTGCTATATGTGTCAGTATTTGTGTCACTATTTGCATCTCAATTTTTTTTGATTTTGCGACGCAAAGAGTGATGAAAATACCAAGGCATATAGTGACGGTTTGCAATGTGTATTGTGACACCAATAGCGAACCACGTGCAGTAACTTTGCGATGCTAATAGCAACAATTATAGAGAAATAAAAAATTATGGCAGGAAAGTAATATAAGTACACCAAATTAATTAATTTCAGACATAAGAGGCAGTTGTTGCTATGATGACAGAGAAACCGCACAGAAGCTACATACAGAAAGAAGATTGGTGAATGCAACAAAATCTAGTTTCACACCATAGTATTTCATCTCATCAAAATACTTCATGGCCATGTCACCCTCATTATTATCACCATATGCATTGATCATTGTAGTCCAACGCACAACACCTTGGGCTTGCAACATGCCAAATACCTCCCTTCCTTCTACAATAGAACCACATTTGCCATACATATTCACAAGTGTGTTGGGCACAAAAGGCTCTCTTTCCAAACCACGTTTGATTGTTTCAACATGTAAAAGATGGTATGTCTCTAAATCTTTTGTAACGCCAATAACTTTTAAGCACAAAAGAAAAGTGACAGAATCAGGACACTCCAAAGTGGCTTCGCAGTGGTGGACGCACAGTGTCAAGACATCGGTCCCCTCCAAACCTACACATCCTCCGAATGGGCCAACTTTTTTACCACTTGCAACATTGTTCCCACCAGGATCATATGTGTAAATCAAAATAGGTAAGTTTTTGAAGCTCATCACAGCATCCAGATATTCTTTGGCTGGTTGATCATTAGACAATCCCATGACTCCAAATTATTTTTCCCCCTTCAATGGAACAAGTCTTGTTTGTGCCTTGACCACATTGACATTTATATTCATATCCATCTCCATAAATGGCATAAACGTTGGCAAATCATCATCACCCCTTCTAATGTAAGAGGTCTCATCATCCATAAGTAGCACATTTGATACGATAACCTCGTTTGGAATTTGAATAATTGCTTGTACAACATTTGTGCTAGGTGAGAAATCCTTTAGAACCTCTGCAAGCATATGCATCAACTCTTCACTATCCTCTTGTCCCTATTGCATTAAATTTGGTCTGCCTTTACATTGATTGTTACTCTTATCATCTAGAATGAAAAACCCCTCTAAATCTTCATCGAGAAGAGTCAAAAGTTCCATGTCTTCCTTCATTGCCAAAGAATCCTGTAAATCACCTCTATGATGACCAAAAGCATGCATCGTAAAAATAGTATTAATTTCCCTTTCCATAGCATCATCATAGCAAACCTTCTCACTGAATGCACCAAGAGACTGCACATTATCATCCATAGTCAAATCACAATCATATGAACCATAATGAAAAACCTATCAAGAATAGTCCATGTAGATAGTATTTTTCTTCGAGCTAGTCATAAGACAATCTACACCTTCATCTCCATCCTCTCACTGGAACCGCTCTTTGAGGTATGTATGACATTCATCACCTTTGAAAAATTTTGTTCACTGGTTTATATCTTTGACATGTGTAGAATTGTCTGAAACCTAGTTTTCCAATTGTGCGTGGAGAACTCGAACTCTGTCCTCATCATGAGGTTCCCCAAAACATCACCATCTTTGATAAGGCATGCATCTTTCTGTGCTTTAAGATTTGCAAAAATTTGCTCCCAAATTTTATCATACCTTGACTTTTTCCACAAACCCTGATCTTCTTGTTCTTCTGGAACAAGTGCATCACCAAAAGTTTCCCCTATTTCTAATTCCAAATAACAGTCACCCACTTGTATTAACAACATCTTCAAAATCTGTCCAACATCTTCATACTCTGCCCAATTCATGTATTTGCTCATGCAAATCTAGAATCACTAGTTGTTTAAATTCTTTGATCATGCATCCATCTAGGATACCACTAAGTCTCATCTCTAACTTATAGCATGTAAGATATCCTTTAGCATCATAACCATCAAATACACACCTTTTCTCATATACTACATCTAGTGCATCTTCCACTGCTTCATCCATCACTTGTAATCCGAGTTTCGGCCTTCACATTGGGTTCACCAGATGTGAGCTGGATCGAGAATTCTCATCTCACAATTCGATTTGTCGAAAGGCGTTGGCCTCTATTTACTCAAGATCACAAACACAAAAGCAAGAAAATACTCAAAGAACTCAAAAAAAATTGATTTATTGATTCACAACGGTTGTATACACAAACTCAAACTCGTTTGGCTACTTAATGCTCGGAACAACTTCTTAGCACATCACATATCTATGCTCGCACTCCATGATACTCACTCCAACTCTATGCCCAAGTTCATATTGACCAATGAAAATAAAAATACCAATTCTAGACTGTGCAGTGCAACTTATTCTCAATTGAAGGTTCGAACGATGAATCCTGCTAGATGCTTAGGTGTATTTAAAACCACGCATATACATAATGTCAAAGTGATGTAATGGACAAGAAGTAGAAGCCTATACCAAGCATGAAAATTTTATCATTGGCTGCAAAAATAGAGAAGGAGAAGTTACTGCCTTTATTTCAGTGTTACAAACACTGCGAGATTCTTTGGTCATAAGCAATCCGTTGAAGCAGCACACTTGAGCGACATCTCATGGCAACAATACACTTCCTCTTCGATCACGTTGTAAGAGCTCCTCCTGCTCAGCAAGAACAATCCAAAAACTCTCCTTGATTATGGCGAACTATGCAGAATCATTTGGACTTGCTAAGCAAGCTAACTCTCCAGCAACAATAAATATAGGATCTTTTCAGTATCATGAAAGACTCTAGCATGACGGCCTTTGATATGTATGTTGACCATCTCTAATTATATTCGATGCTAGCTAGTTCATGATCACATATAAGCCATGCTGATTATCTTCCTGCGATCCATCGCAGGAGACAAAAAAGAAGATAACATGACAACCATTGACATCTATCAGGAGATGCCATATGGTCCAGTACCATTTTGGAGAAGCAAACTCCCTCCCAAGAAGTACGATCAGTAGTGCAGTCTTGGAGACATTGATCTACATGGGTTCCAAAATGACTCGACCAATGACGATGACTGCTCCCCTGAATTATGCTTGCTATTGTGGTTAATTCCTCCCATAGTCAATTCCTTCTACAAAGCAAATCGATCGCCCAACGTACCTACCATTGTAGTCCCCCCAAAAACTAGCTTTCTCCATAATCGCCATGCTACTCACCAATCAACTCGACAGTCCTCAGTTTCACTACAATTTGCTCCAGACCCGACGTTAAGTTTATACGCTTCCTCCACAAAATCAATCTTCTAGTGAAGGATGCAGAACATCAGTGTTGGAGGGGAAGCCTCTGCTCTCTAAGAAACCAATGACCTAGCGTAACATGAGGGCTGAGAGAAAGAGAAGGTGAATCATGGATGCACCACCCCTTCAACCACTTTTTTTTTCTTCCCCAAAAAATTGCTTATACAGTGCTATTAAAAAGGCGTAATGCCAAAGTGTCTACCAAATTTGGTATCTGGTGCTTTTTTCAGGATTGGCTCACTGTCAAAGTAAGTATCTGCAATAAGGCCATTCACATCCAACATAAGCCGCATTTTAAGTGGCATCTTTTGCTCTAGCTTCAAGTGCAAGTCTCCCTAAAGATCTTTGAAATTCCTGTGAAGCATCAAATAATTGT
The DNA here is from genome assembly GCF_053477565.2 of Lygodium microphyllum. Taxonomy (NCBI): domain Eukaryota; kingdom Viridiplantae; phylum Streptophyta; class Polypodiopsida; order Schizaeales; family Lygodiaceae; genus Lygodium; species Lygodium microphyllum. Next base: position 43,776,943 of record NC_141139.1, on the reverse strand, counting down.
AAATTTCAAACAAAAGAGACGATTGTTGCTATGACAAAGGAACCGCACCAGGCAAACTACATACACCAAGAAGATTGGTGAATGCAATAGAATCTGGCTTCACACTATAGTGTTTCATCTCATCAAAATCCTTCATGGCCATGTCACCCTCATTATTATCAGCATATGCTTTGATCATTGATGTCCAAGGCACAACACCTTGGGCTTGCAGCATGCCAAACACCTCCCTCCTTTTTACAATAGAAGCACATTTGCCATACATATCCACAAGTGTGTTGGCCACAAAAAGCTCTCTTTCCAAACCCTGTTTGGTTGTTTCAACATGTAAAAGATGGCATGTCTTTTAGTATTGTGTAACACCAACAACTTTTAAGCACAAAAGAAAAGTGATAGAATCAGGACACTCCAAAGAGGCTTCGTAGTGGTGGATGCGCGTGTCACAACAATGTGTTCTATAAAAAAACGACTCTTTCATTTGATCACCAGCTTGCATTGAGAGCAAGGACATAGGACACGCTGATTAAGATAGTCCTTGCAATCTTGGACATCACGACCATCACCGTTTTCCATTTTGTCTATGTTACGACAAACAACAGGTTTTTGTTCTCATTCTCTTTTTCTCTTTTTATTTGCCTCCCTTCATTCTTCTTTACTTCTCTCTCCCCCTCTATTTCTATAAATGTTTCTTTCTCTCCCTCATCTTACCTCCCCACTCTCACTTCTTCTCTCTTTACCTTTCCATTCGCACTCGACGCATATCGCTAAAATCAAAATCAAAGATAAAAAATAAAAAACTCATAAAACAAAGCATTGAAAGGCTTTCTCTCCCCACCCCTCCTCATACCTCTCTTCCCCCTCTACCTTTCTCTTTCTATAATTTTGTTCTCTCTAATTCTCTCGTTGTTTCTGTTTTTCTCTCTCTCTTTTTCGCTCTCTCCACTATCCTTCTTCTCTTTACTTCACCCTTTTATCGACCTATCTTTTCACTCTTCATTACATATTCTCTGCCCTTCTCTTTCTTTCTCTCTTTCTCTTTCCTTGTTTCCCCTCTCTTTGTTTCTCTCCGTCCCCTCATTGTTTTCTCACTCATTCTCCTCTCTCCCTCCCTTTCTCTCTCTTTCTCTCTCTCTCTCTCTCTCTCTCTCTCTCTCTCTCTCTCTCTCTCTCTCTCTCTCTCTCTCTCTCTCTCTCTCTCTCTTTCTTCTTCTTCCTCTCTCATTTCTTATCTTTCTCCCTCAATGCACCTTATTCTCAAGAAAAACAAACAAAAGAAGAGAATAAAGAACATGAACAAACCAAGAGGAGGCAATGTACTTATGGCAAAGGCTCGAGGATGGATTCTTCGTATGCTCTTCGTGGCATCCCCTCTTTCTCCTTCATGCACTTCTCTCTCTTCTTCACGAATGGTGGTGGTGATGGTAGTGAGAAGCTCAGCTTCTCTCTCTCTTGCTCTCATTCTCCCTCCCAAAGCCATGATCTATTTCGCTCTCTCTCAAACTCTTTGCGGTGAAATGCAGTGCTCGAGTTTTTGCCGCTTTTTTTCCTTGGAGGGGCCTCACCGCTATTTTACATCAAAAAAGGACCGTCGCTATACCCCCATTCCCTTGTAGTGTTCTTTGCCTTTCCATGCTTGTCAATTCATGCATGCATATGCCAAAACAATATCCTAACTACACACATATTCTTGAAAGCAAGAAAGACATATTTATGAACCAATTCTTTCAAGAGTTGCTATTTTGTAAATGGTACATTTATGATTGTGGCTATAGATATGTTTATGTTGTAAGTTAGCCATAATGGAACATATGGAGGGTAATATTTGTACTGAAGCCTAATGGAAGAGAAAAGTTTCGATTGATAGTAATCTTTACCACAACTTAGAAGAGATGATGGTTTATTTGCATGAGGTGAAAAATTGGCGATGCAATGGCATGATCAATTAGGGAGAGATTCTCATGTTTTAGCAACTTGGCAAACAAAAACAACAATACAAAGCACATATTTTCTTTGTGAGCCTTGATCTTTCACAATACAAGGCACGATGCATCTTAGGTAGACACCTCTCTCTCTCTCTCTCTCTCTCTCTCTCTCTCCCCCTTGGCCTTGGCCCCAAGGCAAGATGCATCTTGGCATAGGCCATGCATTGCGCATGATGATGGGGTAGGAGTACATGGCAAGACGTCCAAAGTACGTGTTCCATGACCACCTCCATCCACTATGATTGAGCTCACTATTCATTAGAAAGTGGAGCTGCCTACTAAGGTATGTAAGGGAAAAATGGAATTCCAATAAAACTAAACAAGGAATAATAAATTTCATAGAGATCAATGTGGCCCGTATATCTTAATGATGTATGTGCATTACAACTATGATCACTAGGTTTTGAAAATCTAGCATTTAGTCAGAGTGTAAAGCTTGGTCATGTACGTGTGCTAAGACTACAATTACCATATTCTTGAGACCTACATTCACTTGTGTTGCATAGCATGGTAGCGTTCATGTCTACAATTAGAACCACCAAGTTCAAGGGACTTAGATTTGTGTGATATGCATGTACTAGTCATGTGTATAGGCCATCCATACACATCTCAATCACATATATGGGCTAAGGCTTTGACTACCTAGATTCTCTTGTCGCAATATGTACCTCACCTAGGAATGTGAGCCTAGACTACAAGACAGAAGCTATAATTAGACATTAATTACTTGCATGATTGTATTACTCGAGTACCTACTAGACTATCACATTAATGTACAATGGACGCAAAAAAAAGAATGTAACAACTACATTAACTCATGACATATGTATAATGGAGAGCATAGGCTCAACAAAATAATGTTATATGCTAGTTTCATGCATAAGAGAATTTAATCTTTCAGTGCCAACAAATCATTCACGAACCTATGAAAAGTCTTTCACTATTAACATTAGAGTGTTATTAGTTTGCATATGGCCATTATGGATACAAGAAAAACAAATATCAATAGTGGAAGTTCTGGCGAATGAATCCTATTATGCAATTTTCAATTTAAAGTTGCATGCACATAAAAGCACTAGGTTGGAGCGAGTCAATGAGGACTAATGTAGATGTGCTGGATAGATAAATAACCCTACAATTATGTCTAAAATGTAACTAGCCCCACGATTGTCCGAGAGTATAAGGCCATGTCAACATGTAAACAATTCTACCCACATTTAAAGTGGAAAAACATTAATTAGAGGTAATTCAAATGGTTCCAAAGCAAACAAGCTTATCTTCTTACTTTCCTCTGCTATGAATTGAGTTTTCTATCAGGTTCAAGCTTACATATCAAGTCGCTTGTTGCTGCCTCATTCAAATGTGTGTGTGTGTGTGTGTGCATAAGGACACAGAGAGAGAGAGAGAGAGAGAGAGAGAGAGAGAGAGAGAGAGAGAGAGAGAGAGAGAGAGAGAGAGAGAGAGAGAGAGAGAGATTTCTTGATTACAAATTTGGACGCCTAAATGGATGAGTCAAAAGGTATGCATATATGAAAAGCTGGAGGCACAGAGTGTGGAGCTCGGAACTTTTTGAACAAGTGGATCAATGGAGGCTACAGCTTGGACTCTCTCTTGAATCTTCTAGTCTACAACTTTGGTGAGTTGTCTTGTCTTATCTTTTTAAATTTTTCCTTATTTTGACTTCTAGAAAGTCCATAGAGTACCTTCTAGGAAGAGATGGTTGTGTCAATGAGCTTTGAGAACTCTTGAAAGAATAAAAGTGCATCCAATGTCCCAACATTGAGCATAAGCACCATCAATATCCTATGCTTATACCTATGCATAGCCTATGCATGCTCTAGACTAGGCACATGCTAAGCACATGCATAGGCTAGGCATAAGTGAAACTAGGTATACTTGATAATAAGGCATAGACCTACGCTCATTCTTAGACTATCCCATGCCTCGTGTTACCTTTTCTAGGTTTAGCATAGTTTGTACACGAAAAAGACAAGACATGGCATTGCATTTTCCTAGGCCTCGCCTAGCTAGCCTATGCATAGCATCGGCATAGGTATATGTTATGCCTAGGATTGCATTTCTCCTTAATCTATTACATGTGTAGCCTAGCATACATCTACATGATACTTTAGCCTATGTATGACATAGACTAGGCATAGGTTGCATATAGGATAGACACATGTTAGGCATCTCGATAGGTAAGTCCAAGTATATTGTGGGCAGGGATTAAACTAGACATAGGCCTACACTTCCTCTTAGTTTATGTTATGACTAGCTTAGCATAACTCATATGCACTACAAGGAAATGGTTGCATACTGATGGCCATTTTCAAGAAATTAGGCGGTGTTGTTAAAGCGTCGCTATTGGCAATGCCAATAGAGACTATGCATTGAGGAAAAAAAAGTGTCGAAACCCAAGTGTAGTATTTTATAGGTTCGTAAATGAGTGAGAGTGAGAGAGTGAAAGAGAAAGGGAGAGAGCTCAAAGCAAGGTAGAAAGAGAGAGAGAGAGGGGGGGGGGAGGAGAGAAAAACATATAGAAAGGGGCAAAGAGAGATGTAAGGAAAATAAAGTCTTCATCTCATCAACTGAAAAGGAAGAAGTAGTCGATGAAGAAGGTGGATCTCCCATCTCGATGATCAGAAGCAATGTTTTCATGTCGGGTTCACAAGATGTAACTACACGGAATACGTGCGGGAGTTCGTGAAAGTTGCTCGCCGCAGTGAAAATTTGTGAGATGGGAGCAAAGAATGATGAAGAGTACTCAACACAAGATAATTACATAGAAGAGGAAGTTTAGATACAAGACAAATGTGAAAACATACTCATTGATTAAAGGTATGGTCAAGATATATGCTCAAAAGACTCTTGGTCAAGGAGAGCTAAAGGATATTTACAAAAGACATATGAAGAGCTTCAGATTAATCTTGCGATGACATAAACACATATGAAAAATTCTTAACCTCCTAAGATGAGGCTAAAATGTGTCCTAAAGTGGTCTAAGATTCAATTGCCTTAGTTTTAAGTGTGTCTATTGGTTTTAGTTCTTGAGATGTGGAGCTCTACATAAGTTGGCATCCACTATGCATCTTGGTCATGTGGCAGGATATTATTCACTAGCATGTTAGGTGAGCAACATGAGGATGCACCAGTGATTCTACAACTAGACTACACATGTAGTCCATCCTTGGTTATGGTACATTTGTTGTGCCACCTCTTTTCTCCTTGGCTGGTTCATACTTAGTGACCATATGTATATACATGTGCAACTTTCATATTAGTCTTTTATCATATTGTAGACTTGATTCTTTTTTGTAGAAGAAGAAAAATAATAAGAAGATAATTTTAGCTCTATCTCTATGTATTCTCAAGTCTCTATTGTTGTTTGTATGTGTGCTCTTGCCTTTACCTCTCTTCGCTCTTAGTTATTTTCATGGTATTAGAGCCATTCCACAGCTACAGGGAGCTTCATTGAAGGCTAAGGTGAAGGAATTTAAGCATGTGAGCAAGCAAGCAAGCAAGAAATGGCTACAAAGCTCTTCTACCTTGCTCAACTCACCTTGGGTTATAGGCTTAGGAGGCTCCTAAGGCTCCCACAATTATAGTCTCCTACTGTAGTGAAACTTGCTAAGTAGAAAGAATAGTGTATATAATGTAGATGGATCATTTAGGAAATTTTTTGTGTCTTTTGGAATTTGAGGTCATTTTGGCCTCCCTTCTAAACTTACAAGTGGTCTTTACAACACTTTTTGTGTATACTGCAATTTCACCTATGTCTGGTGTTTACAGGTGTAGAGATTACAAATTTTGAATATGTATGGTTTTAGCTGTTTGCTAGAACTTGTATACACAAAAGGAATCTACATACAAATTGCAAATAGCAATTATTGTTATTTAATTAATAGAAAAGTTTGCATGTTTACTTGTAGTGCACCTGCTATTAGCTTGCTTTCAGATTGCAGTTTTTTGCAAATTGTTTGTTTTGTTAGAATGTTTTCACAACTTCAACCTAATTGCTAGCAAGAAGCTTGATAAGAACAATTATCTTATATGGAAGTTCAAGATGAAATTTTTCTTGAAGGGCAAAGGTGTTTGGAATTACATTGAAGGAGATGTGGGGGTAACTTTCTCCTAGTATCTCCCTCAACATCCACCTTTTTCATTGGTGGATATGTATATGACAAGAGCATTCTACTCTCTGAAAACATGAATGAAATGCATTACTCAAATAGATTGATTGGTTTAAATTTTTTTTAAAAAGAGCATTGGCTAATGGTCTAAGCACTACAAATCAATGGCTCACTCATTGAAATCCTTACCCATTATATTTTATTCTTGGCTACAAGAGAATCAAATGATGAAATTAGAGTTATGTACTAATGTAAGAAAGTCCCCCCCTCTCTCTCTCTCTCTCTCTCTCTCTCTCCTTTTTCTTTTATCTCTTCCTCTCTCTTTTCCTCCCTCTCCCTTTCTCCTCTTTATTAGTATCCCTCTCTCTTTCTCTTTCTTCTTTTTCTCTCTATTTTTTTATTGATCTCTCTCCATATTTAAATTTTAATCATTTTCTATATAGGAAATTTTATGAGATAGAGAAAATGCATCGATATTTCCTTTATATGTGTCCATGTATTTCCCACATTTAACTAGGGAATCAAATTTCCCACATCTAGTAGTAGGGAATTACACATCAAAAGAGAGAATTTCCTACATTCTTTCAAAATTCCCTATATAAGAAAATAGGATAATGTGATTCCCCATTTCTAATAGTAGGGAATTATAGATCATCATAGTGACTTCCTATGTTCTCTCAAAATTCCCTACATCATAGAATGTAAGAATGTCATCCCTCACTTTTAATATTAGAGAATTATATGTACATGTTGAGAATTGCCTACACTTACTTAAAACTCTTTATATAGATGAATATAGGAATTTCAAGCATTGGTCAAAGTATTTAAAATATACCTTATAAAAAGGTATAAATTTAATAAAGTTTTAGTAGACCGTATGAAGATGTCCAAGAACCATCTACCCCAAGTACACATCTACATGCATGTGCACACACATACCCTCTCCACTCTTGGTTGAATAGTCATGTCCAGATGCAATTGTGGACTTTTTTTTCATTGCATTAAATGTTAACAACTTGCATGGAAAAGTTTCCCATATTATACAAATGGGTGGCCTCAAGCTAGTTACTCAATCCTATACTAAACATGGATATATTTTGTTCATTTTATGCCTATTTAGTGCAATAATGCTTCTTGCTTTTGCTCTGATAATTTGAGAATTTTTAGTCCTTACCCCTTCAAAATTTTATTTCAATGGTGTAAGCCCTCTAAAGGTAACATATGACTATAGCTTCTATTTGCCAACAATCGAGTAGCTCAATACATATAAACACTAGTAGACATGATAGTTTGATTAGTAGGAGGAGACAATTTGTTGTCTCAGATTTGGAGTGAATGAAATTGAATTATTGGTGAGCTTCTAATTAGGATTACTTGAATGTTAGTTTATTTTTATTACTAAATTAAAATTGGTTTCTTTTCTATATTATAGAAAATATTTTTATTGAGTAGATTGCCTACTTTAGTTCTTAATAATAGTTAGTGTAAAAGAATTATTAGCTTCCTTAATTATAGTGAGTTAATATATATTATAGTTTCTCTATGATTTATTATTTTTACTACAATATAGAATTTATATTGAATATGTAGAAACATAAAATTCCATGACTTGACTAAGCAAGTATGCTTCAACTTTCACATAGGTGTTTGAAGGCAACCTTGAGGACTTGGTCATTTTTCCACAACGGTCTAAGGGTAACATGTCTTCCACACTTCTTTGATGTGGGTAGCCCTTGTCCCTTCTCTTTTATAACTTCTATTTCTTCCTCATGTTTCATATTGATATTCCCTTTGTATTGATGAGAGAACACCACATGTCTTCTAGACCAACCTTCGTGTCTAGCAATCACTTTACCTTCTTGATTTACAAGAGCGCAATCAAGAACTCCCTCTCTTCTTTACATAGCTACAAATTACATGTTATCTCCTCCAACTCAAGTACTCTACATGTTAGTGTTCTAGATATCCAACCATCTCACTAGTCCCTTGTTGCCATTTTGAGGTCTTGGGTGATGGGGGAATGTTCGCAACATCAGGTTAGGGAAACATCTAGACACTTTGTAGCAACACTTTTCCTCTCATATATAACTCTCATTTTCAAATTTCCATCAAAGCTTGGACACAAGTTATCTCCATTTGTTAATGAGCACTTATGTTGTGATAGAGATTGGGAGTTAGATTTTTGCATTGGCAAGCATTATCCTCCTAGGTAAGTGTTGTCAAATTTCCCCTACATAACTTTTGTCCATTTTTCCCCATGTAACTTCGCCTTGTGGGTAAGTAACGTCCATTTTTCCACATATATGTTTGCCTTCTCTGACATGTTTTTGACCTTGCCTTCTCCATTTCCCATCTTTCCTAGCATCCAATTGATATGCCCTAGATACCAAAAAATTTTCATTCCTTGATTACCTCTTATAGTCCAATTGAGAAATCCATACACATGTATCTTTCGAAAAACTAGATACAGAATATCTATCTTAAGCTTACTAATTTTACACCTCTGAACTACATAGTACTCATAAATATTAGCCCCAAATTATCCCTATAAGACAAAATTAGATCTGAGTTATCATCAACAAAAGGATGGGTGCACATTTAGGAGTTATTAGTAGAAGGAGACCATGAATTAGTCCTCTGTACACTTTGTGAAGAACACCTTGCCATGGCACATCGAGAACCACAAACCCAACCAAGAGAGGCTGGAAATAGCTTGTTGGCTACAAAAACCTACAAGAAAATTCTCATTCTCACTAAGAATCGATGCCTCAAAACACAATAAACAAGAATGAGAAATGAGAGTTATGCCAAATGAGGAGAGAGGGAAATGAACTGTAACGTGAGAAGATAAAGGAAGAGAGAGATGTGACCACCTCAACCTCCCACCTCCTCAAATCCCACAATTGCAACCACCTCCTTTTCCTTTCTTGAATTATAAAATCAAGTTGCATACATTGGCTAAGGAATAGAAGACCCTTGATTTTCAGAATGGGACAAAGGTGTTTGACCTTTTCTTTTCCTTTCATACTCTAAATTGTGATCCTTTGGGCCCACACTTTTACATTACTTCATAAATGATTTTTTTGACAAGAAGTACAAAAGCAAGGTGCCACTTTTATGAAAGATGTTCCCATGTTGAGCACACTTTTGTACCTTTATTTGCACATATTTCTTGGTTATCATTCCTCCTACACTTAAGTGTGAAGCATCCCCATGAACAAATTGGAGAAGAACCACAATCAAATGTAGCAAAAAACTTCATTGTCATCTTTGATATTATTTTCTTTATTTTCTTTGAATTGCCATCGGATAGGGAAAGAGAATAACACATAAAAAGAAAGACACTGCTAGTTATAAAGTCTAGGTTTGAAAGCACACCAAACAAAAATCACATGTAGATCACAAAGGATAGGGCTTTCTCACAAATTGAACACAAGGTCAACATCACACTTGAGATAGGAAAGAAACAATAACCACACCATGAAGCTCTAAAAAGAGGCCCGAAAAAGATATCACAAAAAAAGACACCCTTACAAAGGATTTTACAATGGAGCTCTCCCACCCAAAAAGATAAATGAAAAAAAAAAGTGAGGGAATGTTTTATTAAGGATAAATCTAAAAACTGAAACAAAATAAAGTCATGGCTTGTGTGGATTGATGAGCATGGGAACTCTTTGGTGGTGAGGGAAGGCACAAAAAGGAATAAAACTAAGTGTGTGAACAAGGTTTTCTAAAAAGAAAATAGGTTGTTGAGATTAAATGATTTATGTTAATGTTCACCTTGGATTAAAATTTGAGGATAAGGCAAGAAGATGTTTCTAGTCATCATGATGCCACATGAAGGAAAAGAGATGTTGGTGTCACAACACCACATGGAGGAAGAAGAAGCATGTGGAGGAGGATCAGAGAAATTTACTATCACTACTGTGTAGATGTGATACGGTCATGATGGCTCTAGCAAAAGCTGCCACATGGACATGGCGGACAGAGAGCACATCTCGAATGGTTTGGAGGTCTTCATTAGTGTTGCTACCTCCATTGTCCTCGCCAACAATAATGAGCGGCTTGGAGCCTTGCTTGTGTTCCTCCTCCTCCATGACCTATACAATTAAGGATGATTGTATTCCAACAAAAGTGAATATGGCGCACTCTCGTACTCTGATTAATATGTTGCTTGACAGTAGGTCTACAGGCCTTTTGTATGTGTCTAAGTTGCTCAAGTCCTACAGAAAAGTCTAAGAACATAGCTTTTGTCTAAGTTGCTCAAGTCCTGCACATCAACAGCATGGCCAACCCAAAGGAGCCAAAAGTGACTCCTAATGGAGAGCAGAGGAGGTGCAATCCCATTTGTATTTATTCAATCCATTATAAGGGTACAATCTTGATTCCGAATTCTTTTAGAAGAGACAAATGATAGCTTCAAAATGGTAGCATGCTTCAAGATAATGAGGCATTGTTGATGAGAGAGAGGGGAGTAGAATTGTCGACTCGTATGCAGGGTAGCAACATGAAGATTTTGGATAGCCTCATTGACTTCATCTCCTTCATTCTCCATTAACAACACAAACAATTGTCTTCACCCCTTTCTATTTTCGCAAATTGTAGCCAATGAAAATAACATTCCATAGTCAAAATGTAGCTGCAAATCCATCTCTTGCAAGCTTCATAGACAGGCCAATGCACCAAATAAAGAGTACCCTACCATGGCACATCGAGAACCACAAACCCAGCCAAGAGAGGCTGCAAATAGCTTGCTGGCTACAAAAACGTGCAAGAAAATTCTCATTCTCACCAAGAATCCATGCCTCAGAACACACAAGAAAAATGTCACACAAGAGATTGATAAATGCTTCCATCCTCACTCTCTTCCACTTACTTACTCTCCATGAGATCTTGCAAAGGAACAGAAGAGAGAAAGAAACAAGAATGAGAAATGAGAGTTATGCCAAATGGGGAGAGAGGGAAATGAATTGTAAGGTGATAATATAAAGGAACAGAGAGATGTAACCACCTCAACCTTCCACCTCCTTAAATCCCACGGTTGTGACCACCTCATTTTCCTTTCTTGAATTATAAAATCAAGTTGCATACATTGGGTAAGGTATATAAGACTCTTAATTTTGAGAATGGAGCAAAGGTGTATGACCTTTCCTTTTCCTTTCACAATCTAAATTTGATCTTTTGGACCCACACTTTTACATTACTTCATAAATGATTTTTTTGACAAGAAGTAAAAAAGCAAAGTGCCACTTTTACAAAAGATGTTCCCATGTTGAGCACAGTTTTGTGCCTTTATTTGCACATATTTCCTAGTTATCACTTTGACATCCATCATATTTAGTGGATCACCAACTATGGTAAAGAGAATAGGTGCGAGAAAAAATCCTTGTTTGACTAATCTCCTTAAACTAAAAAGGGTGGGATATGCATACATTAACCCCCACTTTAGTGGCTACATTGCTGAAGAGTATATTCACCATATAGAAAAGTCATCTCCCCATTCCTAGTCTAGCCATGACTGTAATGAAAAAATCCCTCCAAACCCTATTGTAGACCTTCTCTAAATCTAGATTGATGATCTCCAAGTTTCCCTCACTTTCTATTGCTATTCAATGTTAGCCATTCAATTGGGGATTCTATTATGTATTTTCCTTCCATAGAGGAATCCATCTTGAGACTTATATAGAACCTTTGGTAGTATGAACTTCACTCTTCATGCTATCACCTTTGTAATGATTTCATGGATCACATTTAAAATACGAAGGGGATATATGTGTTTGGTTTATCTTGAAACCAAGACTTGGGGAGTAGTTGAATTCTTCTTTTATTTTAGCAAAGCTAGGGATCTCACCTCTTGACGTTCCTACATAAGCATTGGCAAAGGCTCATAAGTCTCTGCCAATTGATATCCTAGACGGTCTCATATACCTCAAGTGAAAGATACCAGTTCAACTGAAAATTTTCCCATTTTTATTTTTCTTAACACGTAGTGTAGTTCCTCCTTTCAAATCGTTTTGGCTACTAGTAAGGACACCTCAATGAAGAAAGTAGATTGCACTAGTTTCAAGAATGGATAAACTAGAATTGAATATTTAGGCTCATCAATAGGCGACCAGCCATCTCTATTGGATTGGTGGTCTAGCTACTTTGCAAAGATTTTGAGCCATATTTATGGTACAACTTACCATCCTCCTTGATTGGCTAATCTTGTAGGTTGTTAATACTAGTCTTTATGCAAAGAAAAGGCCATCCACAATCATGTGGGAAACATCCAACAAAGCATACATCCTCTTCAAGTGATTTGATTTTTCCTTCTCACATGTAATCATGGTACAATTTACATACAACACATTAGCCTTTTATGGCATCCTATTTGAGTCCCCTGCCAAGATGGTACACTCGTGTGAAATTTTTCCTTTCAAAGTTTCCTAAAGCTCTAATCTATTCATGGACGCAAGAGGGCCATACATTCATAAATACCTAATCACTCCTCCCTTTCCTCTACTTGAAGAAGATTAAAAACACACATAGTTAGGAAGGTCTACTAGTTGGATTTATTCATTGGTGAGCATTAGCAGGTTAAATTCTTAATTAGAGGTTCTAACTGTAGATTGAATCACCATCATGATCCAAGATCTCATCTTTGTTAGTCAAAGGATACACATTCCTATCAAGAAAAGGTAATCTAGCCAGTAAGAGCTACATCCATACATGTGACATACTTTCTGCTAGATAGGGGTGCATGACTACATACGAGGCACACATACACACAAACATAGGAAAGGCATGCATAAATGGGGATTTGGAGCTCATCCTACAAAAAGCTATCAAACGCAATATTCATGTCCTAGAATAAAACTACCAATAATCAAGGGAAATATTGAGCTCCATAAGGCTTTTAATTCTTAGAGGTGGTATACCATTTGAAGATAGCTATTGTGGAAGGCTAGGTTTGGCAATGTTCCTTTTGGGATGTTGGCACCAAAATAGAGATATGACGTAATGGGAGAGAGAAAGAAAGCCTATAGAATAGAAAGAAGAGGAAGAGGAGAAGGAGGAGGAGAATGTGTAGTCTACTGTCCCGTGTGCTTATATATATATATATATATATATATATATATAGAGAGAGAGAGAGAGAGAGAGAGAGAGAGGGCTGGGCACCTAGTCTAGCTTGATGATCAAGACCTGCAATATGGACATGTTTTGTGCATTAGTGTGCTTAAATCTAGAGGCAAGTTATGCATGTTGTGCTTCATTACATCATTGCCTACTTGGATTATAAGTTTTTTTTAAATTATTCGACTAGTCAATATTTTGCATCACTAGTACATTAGAAGTCGATATGTTTCATACTCCTATATAACTACTCGATTCTTATTGTTATTTTATTAGTTAATTGTATCTTGCATGATGTTCATCTACACAGTTAATGGCTTGTATGTTTCATCATTCGGATTCTTATCATGATAGCCTGGAAGATAATCGATGCAGATCTCCAAAGTGACAACTGGTGCTACCTTGCAAGTTGCTCGACCCAGTACAACACTGCTCTGGAGGTTAGTTATGCATGATGTACACTGCTTCATCATCTTCATTAATTACATCATTGCTTGGCACTCAAATTGTAGGCTGATTTTATTACTCAACTAGTCAATGTTAAGCATCACTTGCCAATACATTAGATGTTGATATATTTAATACACCCATATTACTACTTGATTATTATTGTTATTTTATTGTTTTGTATCTCATGGCCTTGTTCATGTACATAGTTGATGGCCTATATATTTCATCATTTTGAGTCAAACACTATATTAGGGAGTTTAGAAATTTTCATATACTTTAGGAATATTTGGTCACATGGTCAAATTGTTACCCCCTTCCTTGAAGATGAAACTTTTTCTAGATATTATGTAGATGATAGTACCAAGTTCCATCTTCAAAAAAGGGATTCAGATTTAGCCATATGGTCAAATATTTATTTCTAATTTTAGAGTGAAACTTGGGAGATTTCCAGATTCTCTAACATAGTGTTTTCATATCATGAGAGCCTAGAAGGTTCATGCAGATCTGCTTACTTATGTGTGCTACCTTGCAATTAGTTGTTGGACCTACAACAAGTTGTCTTAGTCAAAGATTCATGCTTCTGTCTTCTTTCGAGAGAGATAGGTAAGTAAAGCACTAGAGAGAGATATATGATGTATTTTGAAAACTTTTGTAAGGTTAAACCTCCTTAGCTATAGTGTATGTTAATGGACATTTCATAATATGTTATTACAAGGATTTTTAATTAAAATAAGCATAAAGAAAATATAGTATTGTCAACAAATTACTAATATACCATTTGTTAAGTAGTAGACTCCTCACTCCCACTTACCCCATATGGGCTTCACTGAACCCCATACATTCAATACTTTTAAGAAATTTCACTGAATCCCATATGGCCGCAAAGGGTGAACTCCTCCTTGGGACGAGATGTCACCTCCCTGGATAGAAAATTTGCCGGCCATATCCAATGTTTTTGTATATGATATTCAATTAGTTTGCAATGCATTAAAAAAAGTGTCATGTTATCATCCCTTTTCCCACTAAATATTGAGCTCTCGTGTTGAATCAGTTGCTTCAAGTTGCAACCATAATGTGGATTTTATACATGGAATCTTGACTTAATTATAGTCCTTTTTGGGGAGGTTAGTCATGAACATATGTATGCATCACGTGGGTTCAAAACAATGTATTTTTACAATATCATTTATATATATATATTTACATAAAAAGGATATAATATAAAGGAGTTGTTTACAAATTGAATAGAAAAGGATTGTATTTTATTTAAGAAAGAATCAAAGATAAGGATACACATAGTGAACCCTTGAGTCGCGGACTTATAATAATCAAAGCAATGGGAATGACAACACAACCTAGTAATTGTACTCCATCTTGATTCTAGAGATAAGTTTCTTTATGACCTATATGCACCCATAAACCATCTCTTTCTCAAAGCCTCCATCACTCTAGAATATATCTCACTATACCTATGTAGTACATCCTTGGTTATGGCACATTTATTGTACCACCTCTTTTTTCCTTCCTAGGGTAAAAATAGAGAGGGAGAAATAGAGAGGGATGGAGAGAGAGAAATAGGGGGAGAGAAAAAAGAAGGAAAATAAAGAGAATGATGAAAAAATAGAGAGGGGAGGGAGAGAAGTAGAGATGAGGGAGAGAGAAGTACATAGAGGCTAGGGAGGGAGAGAAAAAAATAAAGAGAGAGAGAAAGAGAAAGAAACAAATAGAGACAATAAGAGGAGAGGGGAAGAGAGAGAATTAAAAAATAGAGAGAAAGAAAAAAGAGAAAGAGAAGAGGGATAGTGATAAAGAAAAATGAGAAAAAGGGAGAAATAGAGGAAGGGAGGGAGGGAGGGAGGAGAGATAAAAGAAAAGAAGAAAATATGTAGAGAGAGAGAGAGAGAGAGAGAGAGAGGAGTGGGAGAGAGAAAAAGAGGGAGGGGGAGGGAGAGAGGGGGACACAAAGGGATGTAGAGAGAGGGAGGGGGAGAGAGAGAGAGAGAGAAGAAGAGAGAGAGGAAGGGAGGGAGAGAGGGGCAGCTCCTTGCCTCAATACATAACCCTAATTTGATCATTTGACTCTCTTGTATCACTGAATAAAGTATAAAGGATAAGTATTTCAAGTAGTAAGCCACTGATTTGCAGTGCCAAGACCCTCAGTCAACCCTCATTTTTCAATTTTCTTTTAATTGATCAATCCATTCATATCATTATAGGTTGAGCAATTTATTTTAGAAATGCATTTCATCTATATTTTCATAGAGCAAAAACCTCTTGCCACATGTATATATCCACTAAGAAAAAAAGCTGGATGCAAAGGGAGATACTGGGACAAAATAGACATGATCCTACCTCATTATTGAATATTCCAAAAGGATGAAACCAATCAACTCAAGAAAAACTTTTCCCTCCTCCTGGTAATTTACAGCTTGTATAGGGAGCCCATTGCACTAGTTTATCCCTCACACAAGTACTGCAAGTGGAGGAATTACAAACTTGAAGATTTCAGGCGAAGAGTATTCAAACAAGGCTAACCAGATTATAGGGATTACATGTTATTTCTAGGTCCTTTTAGCCTTTATTAGTAGGATACAAGTACTTGCAAGAATCAGAGGCACTTAGCCATCTATTAGGGTACATTTCAACCATTTACAACTGCTATAGACTATTTCAAGCCATTTACAAGTTTCTTACATGTGTTATAGTCATTTTTATGATAGGAGGTATACTTGGACCACTCATTGATAGTGAGTAGAAATGGCTAGAAATAACAAAAATAATAGAGCCAATGAGAATATGTAGCATTAAATCAAAGAGAGGCATTAAGAATTACCTGAGCAACATCATGATAAAGAGGAATCACATGAATATGGTGCATAAATTATGCTAAATGCCAAATTTTGTCAGCATGAGACTAGATGTTCCATCAAACATGATGATCTTGTTGCAAAGTTAGATCAAGTGGTTGGGTAAATGGTTTAGTCCAATGCCCAAATCAATGAAGTCAAAGAGCAGATGGTCATGCTTGTGGTAGCATAAATGCCTAGATCCATTCAAGTCTCTCATCAGTCACTTTCATTATGCACACTCACATTTTCTCTTCAGATCATATGTTAAGAGCAATTCTCTGGCACCCCATTATCCTAGAAAACACACTAGCTAGGTCTTCACACACTAGCTAGATCATATGTTAAGAGCAATTCTCTGGCACCCCATTTTCCCAAGTGTCCCCGGATGCACATATAAACACATATACACAATGCTAATGTACTTCCTCTTGTTAGAACTTAATCCATCTTCATTTATGTGTAACTCCTTGGTTCTTGTGTACACTCTTACCGTCACTAAATTGATTGCTTATTACGCATTCTCTATTTAATAAATTGATGCCAATAAATTAATGACTCACTTTTCTTTAAGTGTTGACAATGATCTGGCACAGCCATGAGACCATTTAGAGACCAGTATTTCTAGTGTATCACTTAATGGGGTGATCAAAGCACTATGACGAGGATATCTAGTACAGGCAGTACAAGTTATGAAGGGGGAAAGAAGTGTGTGCCAAGTGTAAGAGTGTACACAAGAACCAAGGAGTTACACATGAATGAAGATGTATTGAGTTCTAAGAAGAGGAAGTACATTAACATTGTGTTATGTATTTATGTGTGCATCCAGGGACGCTTGGGAATATTTTACTTGTGTGTAATGAGCATTGCATTCATTCGGGGTCATCCTCTCCCTACAGGTCAAGGTTTAAGGCCTTTTATTTCATTAAGAAAGACGAGAGAGAGAATAATCTCACTAAGAAAGACGAGAGACGTGATCCTCAAGAAGTGAGGAGAGAATTCATTTTCTATTTCTAAGGTCTAAAATGACGCAAGCTTTTGTGTGGAATTCAATCTTAAGATTGAGGCCCAAGGCAATCTAATGAACTCTCCTTATCTATGACTCAAAGTGGTTGCATGGACCATAAGGTAAGAGTACAGTTTAAAAAGCTTTTTTTTTTATAATCCATTTTTAAAATATATCACAATAGACAAATGATCTCTAAAAAACGGGCCGCTAGGGTTATCGGAAACAACGAGATTTACAACTTTTGTGTTGGACATTTTTTCATCCAAACAACGCACAAAGAGATATCTCGAAATTAGTGCTGCAGAGTGGAACAACCACATCTTGCGTGAAGAACAACTCAACTCTCTCCCCAAGAAGAGAAGCTCTTGAAAGCCTATAAAAGAGGAGGCTCTCTTTGGGTGTGAGAGAGGGGCAAAGGAAGTATCACTTTGTATGTATCCAAGAGGAGAAGAGAAGGTGCAAGTGCTGCGGAAGCCCTGCTGAAATCAAGTGCTGCGGAAGCCCTGCTAAAATCAAGTTCCAAGAGGAGAAGAGAAGATGCAAGTGCTGCGGAAGCCCTACTGAAATCAAGTTCCCCTTGCTGAAATGAAGTTCCAAGAGGAGAAGAGAAGGTGCAAGTGCTACGGAAGCTCTGCTGAAATCAAGAGGAGAAGAGAAGGTGCAAGTGCTGCGGAAGCTCTGCTGAAATCAAGCACCAACAAGAGGAGAGCTCTACACATATCGTGTAGGAGAGAAGGAGACTAAAGAAGGATCAAAAGGTGCCAACTTCCAAGTTTTGTAAGTGTTAGCCGGTTGTATACCATGCAAGGAATCGTGATCTTGTTTCCAAGATCTACAAGTAAGAACTGGCTTATGTGTAATGGAGGAGCTTGCTCCTTGTCAATAATATAACTCCACAAGGGGGGGGGACTGGCCCATCTTCCCCAGTCCCTAGTGTATTGCCAATTTCTCTACCTCTCTCTCTACATCTTTCTTTTCTCTCATCTATTCTCCCTCTGTGCCAACATAATATTCGCCATATATATTTTAAGTATATAAGAAAGTCGAGCGTGTATCTCGGATTTTACAATAGTGGTATCAGAGCAGGTCTCTTTGCTTTTCTCAAAGTAAAGGTGATCCTTGCAAGAAGAAGGTAAAAATGGCAGCTGATGAAGCACCTACAAGTGAGCAATTACATGCTCAATCGACAGAGTATCATAGCTTGTTGGAGATTCTCAAAATACGTCAATCGATTGACAGCTTAAGGGCAAGGGAAGAAGCTACTTATGAAGGACCGAATCCTGCAAAGGATGGTGATAGTGGAGAAAACACCATTGCACTAATTGATGGTGAAGATGCAAAGCATCCAATTGTTGAGAAGCTTCCTAGAAGCAAGAAGGTGGGTCAAGAAAAGTAAAAAGACCTCACCTAGAGTGAGGCGAATAAGGAGGGAGTCATCTCCCTCAGGAACCAGCTACTTCCATCATTACTCAAGTTCTTCCTCCTCATCATCATCTTCTAGTTTCTACTCTCTTGGTTCTAAGTCTCATGCAATCCACAAACTGACAAAGAGGGACCATAAGAGGAGCAAGCTTAAGAAGACTAAGACTTTCAAGTCTGGGGACAAGGACATAAAGTTTGACTCTTACTCCGGTAAGAGAGATCCTGCTAAGGCATTAGCCTTTGTCAAGAAATTTGAAGTTGCTTTTTTTAATGGTAATTTCTCAGAAAAGTCCAAGCTAAGGCATGTAGGCATGCACTTGAAAGACACCGCTAGCAATTGGTGGTTGACTCTCATTTTGGAGGGAAGGAAACCTACGACTTGGGAAAAGTTCAAGAAGAAGTTTTATGCTCAGTTATTGCCTCCTGATTTTGAGAATGATGTCAAGAAGAAGTGGGATTGGCTAGGCCAGAAAGAGCATGAAAAGGTCACTAGTTATGTGGATAAGTTTTGGTCTACTCTTCTCAAGGTTACTCCTTTCATGGAGATCAACGATGAAGAGAAGAAAAGGAAGTTTGAAGCTGGCCTACTCCCTCATTTATAGAGAACCATGAAGGTGTATCCACATGAAACCTTATCTCACATGATGGAGTCTGCCATCATAGCTGAAAGTTTGCATACACCTGGTACATCTCGAAAGTTGGAGATGACTTCTTATAGAGATAGACAAGAGCAGCTCTATGATCAACCAAGAGACAAGACTAATCAAAGAAGACCTACCTTTACCCATGACCAATATTCAAAGCTAGAGGGTAACATGAAGAAGCACAAGTATCTCTCACCCTCTGAGATACAAAAGTACAAAGAGGAAAGAAGGTGCTTTCTTTGTGGTGAGTTAGGGCATATGAAGCCTGATTGTCCTCACAAAAGGAAGGAAGAAAATATGGTTAAAGATCGTCCTCCGCCATCCTCAAATTCTATTCTGGATGTGCAAGCTAACACTCATTCAAATTAGAATAAAAGACAACTCTTAAAGGGTTGGGGGACACTCAACAATCAACAAGTTTTGATACTCTTTGATTCGGGGTCCATAGATAATTTTGTGTCAGCAAATACTGTTGAAAGACTACAAATTCCACTGGATCGATTCAGAACAGCAATTGGATCAAGTTCGGCATTTGAAGGACTTACAACCAATTCTACTCCTATTCAAGGGAATCTTAGAATTGGGGATTACTGCGACCAAGAATCTTTTCTACTTGCACCCATAGGTAACTGTGATGTTAT